>NC_086318.1:259076788-259329288 GCF_036172605.1 Pelobates fuscus
TTTTTTTTTTTTTTTTTTTATATCTGCCGTTCAGGTTTTTTTTTTTTTTTTTTTATCACTTTTACTGCACCAGACTATTTTTATGATCAAGTTCAACCTATGCATGGGGGCATGAGTGTACTCAGGAGGCCTTGCAGAAAACAACCTGGAGTGTTTTCTTGCAATAACCAACGACAGGCTCCCCTAACTCACACACAAATGTGTGTGTAAAAAATAAAATTGAAAAATTCCCGCCACACATTTTCTCCAATTTTTTGGCTAAAACGGTTGCATCAAAGGCAAAACACTCCATATACCATACCTTGGGGTGTCAACTTTTCAAATATATGCACGTTCATGGCAAGAAAATAAAGTGGGATATGTAAAAATGCCCCCAAAGAGAAGATAGGCAAAGAAGATACGTCAGAAGTTTGGGATTGCACCCCCAAAACAAACCAACAAACCTATGCATAGGTGGTATCACTGTACTCAGGAGATGTTGCTGAACACATATTGGGGTGTTCTTTGTCAGTAACACATAACAGGAACTGAGAATCCATGCCTAAAGTACAATGTGAGAGAACAATAACAAAAAAATTACTGCCGGAACGTTTGACAAAGACTGGTGGTAGAATTAGTGCATGGAAAGTGTTAAAATACCACCATTTGAAATACCCTAGGGTGTCTGTTTAAAAAATATATGGTTTGATGGGGGTAAGTTACATTGGCCGGTTTAAAAATGTCCCAAATAGGACGTAGGTGCATGATGACCAGCTGTGAAAATTCCATGTTGGAAAACTGGAATGCGAACCCTTCAAATAAGGTCTTTTAGCTCCCAGAGAACCAGACACACCTACACATGGGTGGTGTCACTGTACTCATGAGATGTTGCTGAACACATATTGGATTGTTCTCTGGCAGTAACCCTTAAAGTTCTTAGTACATGTATTCTTAAATTGCTATGTGTGTCCAAAAAATTATTTTAGTTTTTTAAATTTGGCATAGATTGGTGGTAAAATGGTTGCATGAAAAGATTAAAAATACCCCAAGTTTAATACCTTAGGTTGTCTTCTTTTAAAAAAATAAATACATGTGAAGGGTTCAAAGTTAGAAAAAGTTTGTTTTAATATTTTTTTTTTAATATACATGATATGATGAAAATAATGGTTTCTTTAGAAAGACCATTTAATGGCAAGAAAAACTGTATTGATATAGTGTAACCGTTGAGAAATAAGGAATTTAATGTATTTAAGCGCTCAGACGAGTTAGGATTTTATTTGCAGGTATTTCTGTTACATTATTGTTTCTTTCATTTGCTGCTGTCTTTTTGGTGAATTTCAACAATAAAGTGCCTGGATTTATTTTAATTCAAAAGACTTACATGTTTATACCCTAAAGCAGTGGTTCCCAGTACCCCCAGAAGTACAATTCAGTGCCCCGGGGGGTACATGTAAAAAACCCGGCAAACGCCCCACACGGGCTGGGGACCGCAAGGTGAGCGGGTCCATCGGGTGGCCCATGCACTTAGGGCCACCCGATACATATGTGCTATGAAGGGCCCAGTCGTGCGCTGCAGTGCTTTAATAGCATGACCGGGCCCCTTCTAACATGACCGGAGAGCTGGGAGGGAGTGAGGGAGTTACCAAGCAGCGCGGGAGGAGGCCGCGAAGGGTTGCAGGGCAGAGATGATGGGACCTCAACTCTCAACAGCCTGAGCCACAGAAGCCACCCAAAAGGTATGTGTATGTGTCTTTTGGCTGTCAGTATGTATGTAGTGTATCTGTATATCTGTGTGTGTGTGTGAGTCAGTGTATCTGTATGTCTGTGTGTCAGTGTGTGAATCTTTGTCTGTATCTGTAAGTCTGTGAATCTGAGAGTTTCAGTGTGTTTGTCAGTATGTTTGTGTGTATCTGTATGTCTGTTTCTTTGTGTGGGTGTCAGTGTGTATCTGTATGTCTGTGTATCTGTATGTTTGTGTATATTTGTGGGTCAGTCTGTCTGTATCTACACTGCTCAAAAAAATAAAGAGAAATCAAAAATAACATCCTATATCTGAATGAATTAAATATTTTTCTGAAATACTTTGTTCTTTACATAGTTGAATGTGCTCACAACGAAATCACACAAAAATTAAAAAAAATGGAAATCACATTTTTCAACCCATGGAGGTCTGGATTTGGGGTCACACTCAAAATTAAAGAGAACACACTACCGGCTGATCCAACTTTGATGTAATGTCCTTAAAACAAGTCAAAATGAGGCTCAGTAGTGTGTGTGGCCTCCACGTGCCTGTATGACCTCCCTACAATGCCTCTGCATGCTCCTGATGAGGTGGCAGATGGCCTCCTGAGGGATCTCCTCCCAGACCTGGACTAAAGCATCTGGACAGTCTGTGGTGCAACGTGACGTTGGTGGATGGAGCGACACATGATGTCCCAGATGTGCTCAATTGGATTCAGGTCTGGGGAATGGGCGGGCCAGTCCATAGCATCAATGCCTTCATCTTGCAGGAACTGCTGACACACTCCAGCCACATGAGGTCTAGCATTGTCTTGCATTAGGAGGAAGCCAGGGCCAACCGCACCAGCATATGGTCTTACAAGGGGTCTGAGGATCTCATCTTGGTACCTAATGGCAGTCAGGCTACCTCTGGCGAGCGCATGGAGGGCTGTGCGGCCCCCCAAAGAAATGCCACCCCACACCATTACTGACCCACTGCCAAACTGGTCATGCTAGAGGATGTTGAAGGCAGCAGAACATTCTCCACGGTGTCTCCAGACTCTCACGTCTGTCACATGTGCTCAGTGTGAACCTGCTTTCATCTGTGAAGAGCACAGGGCGCAGTGGCGAATTTGACAATCTTGGTGTTCTCTGGCAAATGTAAAACGTCCTGCACAGTGTTGGGCTGTAAGCACAACCACCACCTGTGGACGTCGGGCCCTCATACCACCCTCATGGAGTCTGTTTCTGACCGTTTGAGAAGACACATGCACATTTGCAGGGCTCTGGCAGTGCTCCCCTTGTTCCTCCTTGCACAAAGGCGGAGGTAGCGGTTCTGCTGCCCTCCAACAGCCTCCTCCACATCTCCTGATGTACTGGCCTGTCTCCTGGTAGCGCCTCCATGCTCTGAACACTACGCTGACAGACACAGCAAACCTTCTTGCCACAGCTCGCATTGATGTGCCATCCTGGATGAGCTGCACTACCTGAGCCACTTGTGTGGGTTTTAGACTCCGTCTCATGCTACCACTAGAGTGAAAGCCCCACCAGCATTCAAAAGTGACCAAAACATCAGCCAGGAAGCATGGGAACTGAGAAGTGGTCTGTGGTCACCACCTGTAGAACCAGTCCTTTATTGGGGGTGTCTTGCCTATAATTTTCACCTGTTGTCTATCCCATTTGCACAACAGCATGTGAAATTTATTGTCAATTTAGTTTTAGTCATAGTCTTTTGATCTAAAAGCCATATTTTAGTCATCTGAATTGTTTTAGTTGACTAAATCTCCAGTAGATTTTAGTCGACATGACTAAATCCTAGTGGGTTTAATTTTGCCTCCCCACCCTCCATGTGTCTCATTGCCTCAGTACCCAAGTGTCTAATTTCTTCTTTTCACTCCTCCATGTGTCTTACCCGCCTGTGTTAATTTTTGCGGCAAATTTCAATTTAGTTTTTTTAATTGGTTGGTTTTTTTTTTTTTTTTTTTTTACTATAAAGCCATTTTAGTTTGTCATATTTTAGTCATCTGAGTTGTTTTAGTTTTAGTCGACCGAATCTCAAAAATTGTGGACTAAAATCTGACTAAAATGGTTAGTTGACAAAATTAACACTGATGCACACACACACCACTTCTCTAGCACACACGTAGACACACTTGCATCCCCAGCACACACACACACACTACATCACTAGTACACAGACACTACATCCCCAGCACATACTACATCCCCAGCACACACACACACACACACCACATCTCCTGCACACACAGACACACTACTTTACCAGCATAAACACTACATCCCCAGTATACACGCAGACACATTACATTCACAGCGCACACACAGACATACTGCATCCCTAGTGCACACACAGACACACTGCATCCCTAGCGCACACACACAGACACACTGCATCCCTAGCGCACACACACTGACAACACACTGCATCCCTAGCGCACACACACACACACACACAGACATGCTACATTCCAAGCAGACAAACTACATCTTACATCACACACACAGACACACTACATCCCTAGCACACAAACTACATCACATCTCCAGCATACACACCACTACTTCTCCAGACTAATTGCATACATCCCACATGACAACTTAACTTACTCCTTTTTGGTTTGTTATTGTTAGTGACTGACGTATATTGTACTTGGCTAATATTTTATTACCACTGCAGAAGCATATATTTTGTGACGTTTAATTTAGTGTGCAATTATCTAAATATGTTACTGGAATGTATTTATCTAATCATGATATATTTCATTTTGGTTTTAATTATAATACAACATAATGAATGTGGGCGTGTTTTGGTGGCGTTGTTTTGGGGGACCCAGGCAGAAAAATGTCTTGGGCTGGCCCTCTGTATCTGTGTATGTCATTGTATCTATATGCATATAAGTGGGTGTATCTATGTGTCTGTGTCTGTATGTGTGTGTCAGTGTGTATATCTGTATGTCTGTGTATTTGTGTCCGTGTATCTGCATGTGTGTCTATGATTGTATCTGTGTGTCTATGTATCGGCGTGTGTGTGTCTGTACATCTGTCATGTCTTAACTGCCGGCATTACCGTTACATTGACTCTTCCGGTTAGACGGAGCTTGGCCACACCCCCTTCTCTGACGCGGTCTCCCCACACTACATAATGAGACCGTGCCAGATTCAAGACGCTGGATTATTGAAAAGCGTTACCGTGAAATCGAAACCGGCTAGCAAGATTCCTCTAAACCCTTTTGTGCATCGAATCCGGACTGGAAACTGTTGACCCACCTTCTCCTCACCTCGACCGCGGATTGTAAAAGGACCTTCTCCTTCCTGCTTAACCTCTTCCCTCCCCGGAGGAGAACTTAGGAAAAACCTGGACTTCCACCATTGAAAAGCTAAGTTATAATTGCAACCGTAATAGGATATTGCCTGCTTGCAAGTCTGCTTATCTCTAACTTCAAATTAATTCATACCTGCTACAACTTTCATTTCTTATTGCTTCGTTTCCATGGACTGGCAAACTCCTATACTGCATGCATACCAGAAGCTGCTTACTCCGTTTAACAAACATCCACTTAATTAAAGATACAGTACCTGTGTTATTCTCTAATATCCTAGTCATTAATCTAAATCCTGAGAGATCTGCAGTTGTGTTCCATTTAAATTCATGTAAGCATTACAACATCTGTATGTGTGTCAATGTTTAAATCTGTATGTTTATCTGCGTGTCTGTATCTGTATGAATATGTGTGGCAGTATTTGTATCTGCATATGTGGCAGTGTGTTTATCAGCATGTCTGGTCAACTGTATGTATATTACTGTTGCCATCTGTATATCTGCATGTGTGGCAGTGTTTATACCTGTGTGTCTTTACATTTGTATATGTGTTAGTGTGTATATGTGTTAGTGTATATGTATGTCCTTGCAACTATATGTATGTCAGTGTTTGTATCTTTATGTGTGTCAGAATTTGTACCTGTGTATCAGTCTGTGTGTTTGTGTATCCACATGTGTGTATCTGCACTGTGAGGAAAAAATGGGAGATGGGACAGAGAAAAGCATATACATTTGAAATAACTGCAACTATAATAATGATAAATATTTTGCTAATATAAGGGATACTATCTATGGAAATGGGCTGCCAAAGGGGACTCAAGAGAAAAAAGGTTGGGAACCACTGCCCTAGAGGACTGTGCCATTTGCAATACAGGATCACAATATGGTGGAGACTGTGGGCAAATTAGCACATAGAGCGTCTGTTAGTCTGCTTATTGAGGACTTTTGTTTGGAAGACCTGTTAAACAAAGAAACAATTATGTAACAGAAATCCCTGCAAACAAAATCCAAGCTTGTCGGAGCACTTACCAACATTAAATTCCCTATCTCTCAAGGGTTTTACTATATCAATTACAATACAGGTTTCACCAACCTAGTTTCTTGTCAACTCTCTGCACTCCAGTGCTCAGTCAGCCTGCTGATTCCAGCCCTCAAAGCAGAAATAAAAAGTCTCCTCTACCTGTGTTCCAGGGAGGGTTTTATTCCCCCTTCTGCAGTTGATTGCCTGCAGCTGAGCAATGGGTTGGAGACAATCTGAAACCCTGGCCTGGACTTTATTTCTCCCAGTTACTTTTAAACTAAGGCGTGGAGCACTGGCCCATCCTACTCTCCGAATGCTCCACCCCAGGGGCCCACATCTAAACATTCATTTATGTTACATGTTACATACAACACATACTCCCCTGGGGTTAAATGTCATATGCCTCTCTGAACAATTTAGCAGAAATATAAACTCCCTCACAAACAACACCATTCACCTTATCACAAGTAAATTAATAAGAGAAAAATTAAAGCTAAACACAAACACCGCAGCAATGTAAAAACAGCCCTGGTCCTTAACTGTAAGAAAATTGAAAAACGGTCTGGTCACTAAAGGGATTAAAAACAAACACACACATAAACAATAGAACACTAAAATTCTTTAACTAACATAAGTTAAAAATTAGTATAACAAACCACATTCATTCCAGAACAATATTCCACCGACACTACCTCAATTACTCAACTACTAGGGCCGGTAGTGTGAGACCAGCTACTTGTATCCCCCATAAAAATTATTATTTTTAAAATTGCCAACCAACTTTGTGGGAGTCTTTCTCCCCCCCCCAGCCCATCTGTGTGTCTCATGTATACTCCCCCAGCCCTTTTATGTTTCTCTCTCTCCCCCGCAGCCCCTTTTGTGTGTCTCTTTTCTCCCTCTGCCCTTATGTGTATCTTTGTCCATCCAAGCCCTTCTGTGCACCTCTCTGCTCCTTCCCAGCCCTCTATGTGCCTCCCCTCCTCCCTTCAGTCCTTGGTGTGCCTCTTTCCCCCAGCCCTCTGTGTACCTTCCTTCTCCCCCCCCAGTAGTCTGTGTGCCTCTCCTTCTTTCCTGTGGTCCCCCCTCAACTCCCTCCTCCATGTAGCGTTGCTGAGCAGGTGGTCCGCGGCAAAGGTGCTCCTGTTCCCTCTACCTGGTCTGACAGGAAGTCTTTCAGCGCATTTCCTGTCAGACCTGGCAGAGGGAAACAAGCTCCAATACCGCAGTCTGGTCTGCCCACCCGGCCACGCTACACACAAGGTCCGGCAGGAGGGGAGTGCTGTGTACTCCCCTAATGCCTTTCACTGTGGCCCCCGGGCAGGCACCCCCCAGACAACCACCTAATCCACCTAGCAGATGTGCCAGCCCTGCAAATACCACACACACAAGCAATCCACATCCATTTAAATCCACACTGAGAAATAAACTGCGCAAAGACAGCTTTATTATGACACACACTCACTGACCCATCAGAAGAACTGGAAAGTTGGAAAGAGCAGTGGTTCCCAACCTTTTTTCACATGAGTATCCCATGGCAGCCTATTTTCATAAACTGTACCCCTTTTTGTTTGTAATTAATTATAGATGCTGTTATTTCAAATGTCTTTCTCTGTCCCAGAATCTCCCTGCTTCTCCTCTTCCGCAGGCTGTCCCTACTTCTCCTCTACCCCAGACTCTCCCTTGTTCTTCATCTGCCCCAGGCTCTTCCTGCTTCTCCTCTGCCCCAGGCTCTCCCTGCTTCTCCTCTGCCCCTGACTCTCCCTTGCTCTTCCTTTGCCCCAGGCTCTCCCTGCTTCTCCTCTGCCCCAGGCTCTCCATTTGCCCCATGCGCTCTGCTTCTCCTCTGCCCCAGGCTCTCCCTTGCTCTCCCTGTGCACAGGCTCTCCCTTGCTCTTCCTCTGCCCCAGGCTCTCCATTGGTCTTCCTCTGCCCCAGGCTCTTCCTGCTTCTCCTCTGCCCCAGGCTCTCCCTGCTCCTCCTCATCCCCCCAGGCTCTCCATTTGCCCTATGCTCTCTGATTCTCCTCTGCCCCAGGCTCTCCCTTGCTCGTCCTGTGCAAAGCTCTACCTTGCTTTTCCTCTGCCCCAGGCTATCCCTGCTTCTCCTCTGGCCCAGCCTCTCGATTGGTCTTCCTCTGCCCCAGGCTCTCCCTGCTTATCCTCTGCCCCAGGCTCTCCCTGCTTCTCACAGTGCAGATAAACACACTGACACACATTCAGATACACAGACATACACACATTGATACACATGCAGATGTACAGACACACAGAGACAAACACTGACACACATGCAGATACAGACACACATGGAGATACACAGACATACAGACACACATACATATACAGACATACACACTGACACATGCAGATACACAGACATACAGATTGACACACACAGATACATAGATAAATGAGAATAAAATAACTAGCTCTTGACCAAAAAGTATGGTAAAAGAATGATATAAAACTTAACTTTTAATATAGAGTATATACAAAAAAAAAGGGGTGGGGGGGATATAAGTGGATACAATCGAAGGTATTGCCACTAGATGGAGACAAAACCAAACTGTGCTAAATAGATAGCATTAAAGAAAAAGACACTTAGTAATTTATATCTATATATATATATATCATAAATAATAGGTTGATTAACCCCTTAAGGACCGAGCCAAATGTACACGTTGTGAACAAAACTAAACGCAAACAAAACCTGGCATTTGCGCTACATGTCTGTCCAACCATAATTCACCTTGTTATTTTTTTAGTTCTACATGACATTTTAACTGTCAATGTTATAATACTGTTTGCTTTTACTGCAATAAAATACACATATTTGTATTCAGCAAAGTCTCACGTGTAAAACAGTACCCCCTATGTACAGGTTTTATGGTGTTTTGGGAAGTTACAGGGTCAAATATAGCACGTTACATTTGAAATTGAAATTCGCCAGATTGGTTACGTTGCCTTTGAGACTGTATAGTAGCCCAGGAATTAAATTTACACCAATAATGGCATACCATTTGCAATAGTAGACAACCCAAGGTATTGCAAATGGGGTATGTCCAGTCTTTTTTAGTAGCCATTTGGTCACAAACACTGGCCAAAGTTAGCGTTGGTATTTGTTTGTGTGTGAAAAATGCAAAAACGCAAATTTTGGCCAGTGTACATGTACAGGTTTTATGGTGTCTTGGAATCTTGGAAAGTTATTGGGTTAAATATAGTGCTAGCAAATTAAATTCCCTATACTTTCGGCATGGGTTGTCAGGCAGGTCCCGCTAATTAATTAATTAAAATTCCGAATTATGTAAAAATATTACATAAATATATATGTAGAATTAATATATGTATATATATATATATATAGGTATGTGTATATATATGTATATATATTTAATTTTTTGAAAATATTTTTATTTGTATATAGGTATATATATATATATATAGTGATATATACGTAAATATATTTATATAGACATATATATATATTATTTAGTTCAACGTGTATTTTGATATAAATATATATATATATTAATATCACAATACAGTTAGAACAAAATAACACACATCTATATATGTTTTAATTATTTATTTTTAATTATTTTTTTTATTTTATTTTTTAACGTATTTACATAATTTTTTATATTATATATAAATATATATATAACAATAATTATATATTTATTTAATCAATATCAGTCTACGTGTAATTTGATATTATATATAATTATATATTAATAGTAAAATACACCTAGACAGTGTATGTGTGTGTATGTATATGTGTATATATATATACTTAGATCATATATATATATGTATAGTATATATATATGATCTAAGTATATACTTTTGATTAACTTTCTTTGATTTAAATTCCATTCCAGCTGTCATTACAGGCAGCCCTCCTATCATTACAGGCAGCCAGCTAACCCGGCCATGTGATTATGAGGTCCTCGCAAGGACCTCACTCTCACATGGCTGGGGGGGGGGGGGCGGAGGAGGCAGGATCCGCCACGGGGGACTCCGTGGGATCCCGGGTGAATCTCCCCAACCGAGCCGCTTAGAATAGGGCGTAATAGTACTTCCTACGGTTTTAAGGGGTTAATAGAAAAGCAGTTGCTTTTCTATTAATCAACTTATTATTTATCATTATTTTTTTCTTAATCACTTTTTGCAATATGTTTTACGTTATCAGATGTCCTAGCCTAGCGGGTTTAGCAGCAGGTGCCCTTGAAGGCATGGGTGGATTATAGCCTAGTACTAGCAAATGCTTGGCGGGTTCTGACTTTAAAATTATACGACAGCAGTGTTCTAAATTACCTGAGACTAACAGATACTTCTATCTCGTTCATCCTGAGGTTTTATTTAAACCCTCACTGTCCTCACAGTAGCGTCGGGTTATATCCATCACAGACATCTGAGGCAGAGTCTCAGTAATCTGTTCACCTGACATCGAGTGTACTTAGCTTTCTGACATCTCGACACTCAGATCTTTTATTTTACCACAATAGACACTTTAGGAGTATAGTGCGATCTTTTTCTCTGACTATCAAGCCATCAGCACAGTTCCTAACTGAGAAACTATCCATCGTTGCTCTATATAATATTTGAGACAGTTGCTCTAATTTACTTATATTAGTTATACTCAGACATCTACTTTGGGATCTATAGGGACATTGATTATTTTGTCCCTAATGTAATGCCTATCTTGCTTTACAGATAAACCCTGCTATATAGCTATATCTACCAGTCCACTAGTATTACTCCCTGTGATACTATCTCTATGTATACCACTAGAGTCAGCCTATTAGAGCTTCTTTGACCTATGATATATATTCTCAGCACTCTTAGTATTTATTGGTATATTTTCAGCTAGTTGCACTGGTTTACACTTATCTTTTGGTTCACGTTTTCTACATTAGCACACACTTTTGTATTATTGTTTTTAAATATTAATAAAATTATTATTTTTTTGCTTGATTATTTAGCTCCTAGTCTGGTAATACCTTGTGGATATCTGGCACCGACTTCTAGTATCCTATCCTATCCTACCCCAGTTCTCTTTCTGGTACACCTTCCTTGTTTTTCAGTTTCTATTTGGGGTTACTCTCCCTCCCCCCGTCCCTTAGTGTACCAAGAACAGGCTCTACCCCAGTTCTTTCTTGTTTTTCTAAGTGTAAACCTATTTATTCCCCTCACAGTACAGGCACCTCTTAAGGCACTAATTGACACATATTTTTGAAGCAGAATTATTTTCCCACCGTTTTTGATGTTATACTGAACTTTTAAATGGTGAGCATTATCGGTAGTGCCATCTAGTGATAGTTAGATCTAGTCTTTACAATCTAGCAAAGGTGCCCTTGAAGGCACAGATTTAGTACCGACATTGTTTACTCTGTGCTAACAGTCCTTACTAGGACTTCACCCCTCATTGTTTCAGTAGCCGCTGTACTCTGCCTGCATTTCCATATTGTCGAGGGTTCCCCCTGGCATTACATTGCAAACATGATGTTACTGTACCATGCTGCATTATAGTGATAAACTGTACCATATTGTTTATTCAATTTCTTACAGAACACTGCAGTGGATACAGCTTGTTGCTATCTTTTTATATACATCCCAGAGTAAACCTTTATCTGTAAATATATATATATATATATATATAGAGAAATTATCGTTTTGTTTTTCACTCCCCCCCTTCTCTTTCCACACTGTATATATATATATATATATATATATATATATATATATATATATATATATATATATACATACAGTATATATATAGATATATATTACAAATAGATTACGAAGTGTCTTTTTCTTTGATGCTATCTATTTAGCACAGTTTGGTTTTGTCTCCATCTAGTGGCAGTACTTTAGATTGGATCCACTTATATCCCCCCCCCCTTTTTTTTGTATATACTCTATATTAAAAATTACGTTTTATATCATTTTTTTACCATACTTTTTGGTCAAGAGCTAGTTCTTTTCTTCTCATTTACTTCATCATTTGGGTTCATTCCCTGCTCTCCAGGCCCTACTGAACCTATATATCATTCTCCCACCTTTTACTTTATTACAGATACACAGACTGACATACATACAGACACCCAAAACATACATGCAGATCAAAATGTTAGCCACCCTCTAGTTGCCTATCTTTTAGGTGCAGGATGGTAGCTTCTGCTGGCTGCGCTTTGCTCCTGTTCAGGTCTGTTCCCCCTCATGGCTCGCGGCCTACCACTCACATGCGGAAGAGTCTGTTTGAGTTGGGAGGTAATGACCAGCCGCCACTTCCTCCCTGCACTCTGGGCAGATTAGAAGGGGCCCAGTAGTGCAGTTTAAACACTGCAACACACAACTATCATGGCACAAGTCCTTTGGGTGATCCTAAGTGCATGAGCCACCCGATGGACCTTCACCATGCGGTTGCCAGCCCGCTGCACCGCTGCCGTGACCAATTATTTTTCACGTACACCCAGCGGCAATGGTTTGTACCTCTGGGGTTACCTCTGGGGATACACATACCACAGGTTGGGAACCCCAGGAACAAAAGAAGAATGATGGATTGCAGATGGAAGAGGACTACAACCTAAACCATGGGAAGAAGATTAAAACAAAACGTCCAGCTGCTGTACAATACATTTTATTCATTTCATGATTTTGCAATGTTTTGGTTTGAGTTAAGTTTATTTTTTTCTATTTTTTTCTATTTTTTCTATTTTTTCACCCATGATCACTACAGTGGTAGTCTTACACAATATCATTACATTAGTTAGTACTAGTTTCCCACAGACATATTAAAGGGACAACTCCCATCACCCTTAGCCCTGAGCAGAATAACACCATTCCACCTCTGATTATCTCCAAAGGAAATCGGTCCAGCAATTGATTTAGTCAACACACCACTGCCCTCCAGCCCGCCTTCCCTCTAGCGGGATTCCTTTGTCTTATTGCGATTGTATCCCCTGTGCAGCCCCAAGGTTCACCAAGGGTGTCAGAACCCTGTGGGATCTTTGGTATCATGCTCATGGGCACTGCTCATGGCCAGTGAGGGGAAATAGCCAGCCCGGTGTATAAACGTACATAGCGTCCTGCCCACATAGGGGGCGTGGACGCCTATCTGCACTAGAGGGGCCCCTCCTCATGGGAGGATCCACACTCCCTTTTTTCCCCTACTTAAGGACAGACCACCCTGGGCTCTGTGCTCAGTTGTTTTGTGGACTTCCAAAAGGTCACAAGCCTTCAAGCCTGTTCCTGCCTTGGTTAACCCATTCAAGACTGTACCTACCTTCGTTAAAGGGAATCAACACAGTAAAGGAGGAGACTATATTTAAAAGAAGAAAAACCGGGGGGCGGGGCTTGGACAGCATGCTGAGCAGCCGCAAGGAAAGAAGGCTCCTCACGTTGATCGCCTAATTCTCAAGAAAAATGTCGATCCCTGAATGATTCCTGAACTCACCTAACCAACACTAGAGCACCTCGGGCATCTGTTGATACACTCTGACAGCGGAGTTTTGAGCCCAAGTACCTGCGGCCTAGTGTGGTCTCTGCTGGGAGTGATGGCCGACCTCCTTAGTGGATTCTGCGGGCAGAGCTGAGTCTGTAACCTTCCCCCCCCCCCTTTGGACCGGTCCACACTGTGTATCCCACAACTCTGAGGACATACCTAGTCTCTCCCGTTACACCAAAATGGCGGAAGACCTCCTTCCTGGGCCTACGCTGACACCGACCACGCAGACTCAAAATAACGCTGTTGAGACTTGCCTGCGGAGACTGGAGATTCATTTCCAAAACCTCTGGGCAAACCTTGAGGCTTGCATGGCATCGCCCCCACCAAGAACACAAGCTGGAGATCAGGGGACTTGAGTGCGACGGGACTCCTAGCGGGCACTGCTCTACCTCAAGCAGACACTCTGCGCCCTACTTACCCTTTCAGGCCGCAGGCCACCAGGGGTCGCCCCCCAGCGCACCAACAACACAAGCAGAAAACTCGTAGACGGCGATCAAAGCCGGCAGCAACCCACCATTCTCCCAAGCAGGGACACTACTTGGAATACCCAAGACTCCAAGCCAGCGCGCGGAGGCTACGGTCCTGCAGGAAAATCCAAGGAGACTTGCCTCAAACTTCCTGCAGAGGAATGGAAGCGCTCACGAGCTGACCCACTGCACAACAGCACTCGGCAGGCGCATTGCTCCCAAACTTATGCCGAAAGCCTGCCGACCTGTGGTATAGGGTGAATGGGGACACTTGCAACAAGCTGGCATACTCATCTGATATTATGCCTACCGTCCCTGATTATACATTAGTGGTTAAATTGTCTTCTGTCTTACTGTCCCTTTTCCCTCCTCACATCCCCATAGAATAGTTATCACCAACTATGTTATATTTGCTTTGTACCAGAAGATAGTTACTAACTACCTGTGTATACAACCAAAATTACTCATGTTCACTTATAAGACACTGTTTGGATTAGTCTAGCAAACTATATGTGAAGCTGCAGTTAAAACTATGTCCTGCCTCCAATACTTAGCTACATACTTAAGCTTGATAAACTCACAACTTTTATAACTAACTAGCATTCTCCAAACTTGACCCTCTTGTAATTAAATAAAAAATATGTGCACTGTTCCTACATACCCCACTGTTATCTTTGTTCTAAAATATACAAGTGGATTGCCATTGGGGTACCACATGCCTGTATGTTACTCTTATATGCACTGCAAAAAAAAAGAAAAAGAAAAACTACCACATCAAGATGACATAGTCTTAAATTAGAGGAGCAAAGGTTTAAAAAATAGAGGGTAGTGGATGCATGGAATAGCCTTCCAGCTGAAGTGGTAGAGGTTAATACAGTGGGGGAGTTTAAGCATGTGTGGGATAGGCATAAGGCTATCCTAGACTTAAGATAAGGCGTGGGTCTAATTAAAGTATTTAGAAAATTGGGCAGACTAGATGGGCAGAATGGTTCTTATCTGCTGTCACATTCTAGGTTGCTATGTTAAACCCTTCAAAAATGTTTCTGCTTTGGTTAAGCACGTGTCCCTGTCAGGTTAATCCAGAAACAATTGTGTTAAACTCTGGCCTGACTGATCTAGTGCTGGGCCATTTGGTAAAACCTTGTTTATTTGCTTAACCTGTTTAATACTTTATATTATAATTGGTAAATCTACCTGGATGTGTTTTTACTTTGTTTGTTGGTCCTCAGTCTGCATTCTTTGATTTTGTACTGGGACTTTTCAGTTATACCATTTTACTATATCAATAGAGATTTTTAATTTAGTGAGTGTCTATTCAGATTGACATTCACCACAAAGCAATGACAGCGTCCAACTCGTCTGATTACAATTTTGTGTCTGTTAGTACACCCATTTCACAGTGCTGATTCATTTCTTTGCACTTTATAAATACTAATTTAGAAATGGGCACACTGTGATATTTATTAGTGGGCAAACTTACTGTGGTATTGCACTGGAAGAAGGCTTGATGCCGAAAAAAATGTTTGCTGCATGTTTTTTTATACAATATTGTTCTTTTATATTGATCCTGGGCTACTTTTGGTGGTTAAGAGGTATTCCACTTTCATCATATATTTCCACTAAAAATAGTGTTACTTTTAGTGTTGTTTATACTTTGGTTTGTTTATACTTTGTACTTATAAAATATATTTTTGTAAAATCTCCTGATGTCCTGTATCCTACTTCTGAAAGTGGATCCTGTGGCCAATATTGGCACCATTTGGTTTTTCACACAGAGCGTGGTACGGCTCTAGGACATGTGAGTTATAGTCCAACCCTATCCTATTGTTTTATAACTTTTACAGGTCACACCATACTTGCTGTTTTCTTTTTTAGTGTAGGTCTTTGATACCATTTTGTGTCATCTGCATATATCTGAATCTACAGATGTTTGTATAAGATATATGTCAGACACCTTTTTTGCACTGGATTTTTAATTTCACTGTATTTTATTCTACTGGTATATATATATATATATATTTAAACATATATATATATATATATATATATATATATATATATATATATATATATATATATATATATATATATTGTTACTGTGGTATTTTATTGGCAAACTTACTGTGATATTAATACATAACATCAGTAAGTTTGCCAATTATTGAATACCTTAGAAAGTAATAAATACCTAAGTAAGTATGCCTGTTAATATATACCACAGTCACTTTGTCTGTAAATAAGTATCAAATTACGTTTGCTCCTTAATAAATGAGCATACTTACTGTGGTATTTGTTAATGGGCAAACATATTGTGGTATTTATTAACCCCTTAAGACCGCAGGACGTTCTATGCCGTCCTTATTTAGATGGCTCTAAAATCCGCAGGGCGGCATAGAACGTCCTGCGGTCTTATGTACTTACCCGGTCGCCGGCGATCCCACGCCGGCGATCGCGGTATGGGGGACTTACCTGGGAGCCCAGGGAGTCCCCCTCCGTCCTCTTCGGCCCCCCAGGGCCATGTGATCGTGAGGTCCTTGCGAGGACCCCGCGATCACATGGACGGCATAGCCATCCAAGGCAGTGCCAGCAGGGGGAGTGCCTGTAATGACAGGTACTCCCCCTGCTGTCTGAAATTCAAATAAAATCCGTTAAAACAGTGTAAAAATAAGATTATATATACTTAGATCATATATATATTTATTATATATATATGATCTAAGTATATATATACACATATACACATATACACATAAATATACATACACTGTCTACATGTATTTTAATATTAATATATACATATTAATATCAAAATACACGTACAATGATATTGATTAAATATATATATATAATTTTTATTATATATATATATATATTTATATATAATAAAAAATAAATAAATATATAAATACGTAAAAAAATAAAATAAAAAAATAATACAAAATAAATAGATAAAAAATATATAAACATGCGAAATTTCGTTCTAACTGTATTTTAAAATTAATATATATATATTGATATCAAAATACATGTAGAACGAAATAATATATATATCTATATACATAAGTATATACGTATATATCACTAAATATATACCTATATATAAATAAAAATAATAAAAAAAATTATATACATATATATGCACACACATATATATATACACACCTATATATATAATAATTCTACGCATATATTTATGTAATTATTTTACATAATTAGGTCATTTTATTAATTACAATTAGCGGGACCTGCCTGACAACCCATGCTGAAACTATAGGGAATTTAATTTGCTAGCACTATATTTAACCCTGTAACTTTCCAAGACACCATAAAACCTGTACATGGGGGGTACTGTTTTACTCGGAAGACTTCGCTGAACACAAATATTAGTGTTTCAAAACAGTAAAATATATTACAACGACGATATCGTCAGTGACAGTGACATTTTTGAGGGCGGAGCCTGACCGAGCAGGGAAATGGCGGCATAATCCCCGAGCTCTGCCAAGGCCTCGCCGCAATCACAAGCCATCGAGAGCACCTGAGCCCCCAAACCCCCCTAAAAAATACCCCGGACACCCACCTCACCATCCTCACTCACCCCCCAATGGGAGGAAACAGAAAATCGCGAGGATCCGCGGTGGCGCCGATCTTCCGGCAAAAGGCAGAGAAAGCCCAGGCGCCATCTTTAGAGCACTCACCAACGGACTCTGACTCTGAGATGAGCAGTCAGGCAATCCCGGACCGGGCAGAGGCACCACTAACCCGGCGGGACATGCGAGGGTTTCTCGCCGACTTCCGGAGGTCAGTAGCAGAGGAGCTGGAAAAGAAACTGGGCCCAATCATGGCGGGAATGGCGGATCTAACTGCCCGCACACAGGCCACAGAGACCAAGATGGCGGAGGCTATGGAGACTGTGCAGGCGCATGGAGGAGAGCTGCAGGACCTCCGCGAACAGCTGCGTTCCCTGGAAGAATCGAATGAGGATTTAAACAACAGGACAAGGAGAAACAACATAAGGGTGAGAGGCATACCAGAGACAGTCTCCACGGAGCTCCTGACTGACACCCTCACAGACGTATTCAGGAACCTTTTGCCTGAAGCCTCCAATGCAGATCTGCTAATGGACCGCGCACACAGGGCACTGAGAGCCCCCAGCAACAACACTGCCACCCCAAGGGACGTGATCGTGAGGCTCCATTTCTACCATGTCAAGGAGCGCATAATGAGGGCCGCCAGAGACACTCCCATAGAGGTGGAAGGCGTCCAGGTTCAGCTATATCAAGACCTGGCGCCAACCACCCTGAAAAGGCGCCGAGACCTGCGCCCCCTCACGCAGCACCTCACTCAGCATGGCCTCAGGTATGCTTGGGGCCACCCGTTTAAACTTATCGTACGCAGGGAGGGCAGGTTCCACTCAATCTCACACGCCGCAGAAGCCCCTGCCCTCCTGGAACACTTAGGCCTGCCACAGCTCCCAGAGCCACTCAACCTGGCCTCAGGCCCCCCAGCACCACTACCAACAGCCAGCCGCAATCTGCCGCCCAGACGCCGGGATGGATCCCACGACCACGCAGAGCAGCCGAGGCCTGCCATCGCACGCACCTAGGAACCAGGCCACAGACACAGCATGAGCACCAACCGGACACCAGGACTTGAACCACCCACCTACACAGGCCGGCCCCACGGGGCACAAAAGAGCCGCCATCAGTGGCCACCCTTGGGATACAGAAGCCGATGCCACGACGAAGACCGCACTCATTTTGCCCACTCGCAGCCCCCTGAAGCTCAAGTCAGCAACAGACGACCAGGCACCCACATGGACAGCTTCCTCTGAAGCCCTTCATAGACGGACACTGGACTCTGGGCTGCAAGTATAACGGGGCAGACATACATACATACATGCAAGACACCAGGGACAGTAATTGAACTCTCTGGGGGGGGGGTGGGGAGGCGGGAGTGCATGTGGAGCGGGTGGGCGGATGGGGGGGAGGGCATGTGGGGTGGGTGGGCGGATGGGGGGGGGACGAACAGGCTCACAGGGGCCAAAGCAAAGCGTTTTTGGGGGGAAACACTGACGCCACAACACCGGAGTATGGACAGGCCCCTACCACCAGGGGAACATACGGAAGGCAACTGGGCGACTGGGGGACCCCCCTCACGGAGCACAATGGGCATCGAGACAGCTAGGCTCCCCGGGGGGCTACAACCAGACGGAAGGGACCGGACGGCCACTATAGCCCACTACCCCCTGGACCGTAGAGCAGGGGCCCCCTAAGTCCTCATACGCTATGCAACCCACAGAACCCGTAGAGACGGGCCAAGCCCAGACACCAGCTGACCGGACACACCCACCCAGCTGCCCACGCGGTACCCACAGGCACGTCTTAAGGGGGCCAGCAGACCGGAGTCACCAGACGGCTCCGGGATGGGCACCCAGGCTCAACAAGGCCGGAGACACACACCATGACCCCCCCGGACAGCACGACCGAGAGACCAGCTGATGGGCCAAACTAACACCCGCTACACCCCCACCAGATGGGCACACACGACAGGGGACCTGGAGCACCTAGACGGGGGAGCCCAGACAACCACCGGCGGAACCCTCAACCACAGCCGCCATCCCAACAAGACACCACTAGGGGCCCCTGACCTCCAACCAGAGAGACCACGACAGGACAATACGGGACCCGGGTGACAACACATGGGGAGACACATAGATGGGGAGCTCAGGCCCTACCCACGCATGGCCACCAGCGAGACGAGGCGCTTGACGCCAGCAACAGACCAGGAACACCACGCGGGGGGCAAAACTGCTAAAGCAACCTAGACGCATACACCAAACCTAGCACCCACGCTAACTGACCTGCACCCTCAGCCCAGATATCAATACGGCAGGTGACCGACAAAGGGAACCACAAAACAACAAACCCAAACAGTAGCAGAACACCGCTGACATACACACACGAAAACAAACACGGCGGGGCCGGACGAACACCACGTCACGCCACAGGCACCTCAGTACCACCCAACACCACATGGCACATGCAGGAAACCACACAACACATCAGGTGACGAGATGGTTGCTCATGCATATTACAAGGCTTATTATTGCAATGACCAGGTTCTTTGTTTATTTGTTTACTTGTTTATATTACCAAAGCTACAACTAATATGTTTTAATGATGTTATGAAAATGTTGCATAAACTATGTTGAAAAGCTGTCACTGACAGGCCTCTAAGCTCAGCACCACCACAAGAGGCGCCAACACCTTCCAAACCTTAGGGAAGAGCAGTTGGCCAGCTACTATGGCCACAGGCCACAACCTTTTCCTCCCTACCCGTGCTCCCCCCCTCTCCCTCCCCTCCCTCCCTCCCTCCCCATAAAACAAGAAACACAGGAAGACACCGGGTACCGAGCTGCCCCGAACAACACCCCCCCACACATTATAACCCACTACGCCACCAATAAATGCAGAGGCACCAACAGCTACAACACGGGCGTCACAGGACCTCAGGCGGGGACACCCACCACGGCAAGGACGAGGGGCTACCGCCCCCGAGCACGCCACCCCCACCACTCAGGGCAGCCACGGATACCATGGACTCACACACAACCCCGCACCACTCCCCTAGTCCTCATTCAGAGCTCAGCCAACACAGCCCCGTACTAGGCAGGCCGAAAGCAGGAACTGCCACGACCCGCCAAAACCCTCCCTCAGGACTTGCACCTTCTAATCCCACTAAGCGGATAGGAGACCGAGCCCTCCCGCCAACCAGACGACTGGCCAGATTGATAAGCCCAGTTACCCCCCCCGCCCCAATTACAGCGACAGCCCCCCGGCCCGCCGCGCGCTCCGGGGTCCCCCCCCAACCCACAACCCCTCCCTACCTCCAACCCGCCACCACCGAGGGCGCAGTGCGGGTCATGGCGCCACCTTCCACGAAGATTCGCCTAACCTCCCTCAATGTGAAGGGGCTACACTCCCCAGGCAAGAGACACGGGTTATTACGATGGGCCAACCGCACGGGGGCAGATATAATCCTACTCCAGGAAACTCACTTCACGGACCGGAAACGTTTCCCTTAACCAATAGACGCTTCAAACGACACTTTTTAGCTAACTCACCGGACCCAAAGAAAAAAGGAGTTGCCATCCTGTTACGCAACTCCTGCCCTTTGGAAGATATACACACGTATCCAGATCCTGACGGGCGATATCTGATCCTCACAGGACACATGGGTACAACCCCACTCGCCGTATGCTCCCTCTATGCACCGGCCACGCCGGACCCCACCTTCTGGAGCACCTTCAAGTCCCGACTCAGCAGCATCTCGGCCAAACACCTCATCATAGGGGGGGATCTCAACGCGACACACACACCCGCCATAGACCGAAGAGCGCGTGATAACACAATACCGGCCCCAACGAGGAATGACAAGTTATATGCCAACTTCCTCCACGAGACCACGCTCCTGGACGTTTGGAGAGCTCACCACCCGGCAGATAAAGATTTCACCTTCTACTCCCACTCACACCGGTCATATTCCCGCATCGACTGCTTCCTGGTCTCGCAGGCGATCCAGCCCTGGACCACCCACTCACAAATTGGCAACATAACGTGGTCGGACCATGCGGAGATCACGCTGGACCTTCAAATCCCACGGCTATCCTGTCCGTGGCGCTGGCGACTCAATCCGTGGATCCTCCGGGACAAAGAAACAGTACATACCATAACCGACCACCTCAAAACCTATTTCGAGATAAATACAACCGAAGACATGGCCCCGGCAACAGTATGGGCAGCGCACAAAGCGACAATCCGAGGCCACCTGATAGCAATCGCCACGACCCACAAAAAACGACGCCTCCAGGACCTCACAGAAGCATTGGCTAACCTAACTAAGCTCGAAACGTTGCACAAACAAAACCCCTCTGATAAAGTGTTACAGGAACTTACCACCATAAGAGAGCACCTCCGGCGGCTATCCTCAGCAGACGTAGCACGAAACCTTATGTGGGCCAAACAACGCTTTTACGAAAAGGGGAACAAAGCAGACTCCCTCCTGGCTAATTGCCTCAAAAAACGACAGGACAACAAACGAATTGCCAAAATTAGAACCAGCACGGGGGAGCTCACGAAGGACCCAGACACGATAGCGCAAGAATTCCTGCGATATTACACGAAACTATACAACCATGCCGACCCCTCAACAGGGGACGGGTCCCAAAGAGAACGAATTTCATCTTTCTTACAACCGCTCAACCTGCCCACCCTATCCACACAGGCACAGGCACTGATGGAAGCACCCATGGAGGGCGAGGAACTTGCCCAGGTCCTCAAAACGCTGAAGCCACTGAAAAGCCCAGGACCGGACGGCTTCACCGCACTTTACTATAAAACATTCCAGGCAACGCTCCTACCACACCTGTGCAAAACTTTTAACTCTATCCTCCAAGGTAATCGGCTCCCCCCGGACATGCTCGCCGCCGACATATGCCTCCTGCCCAAACCAGGCAAAGAACAGTTAGAACCCGGCCACTACCGGCCCATATCACTTCTAAACACAGATCTGAAAATCCTTACCAAAGCCCTGGCCAACCGTCTCAACACCTTCCTCCCCCAGTTGATACATCCCGACCAGGTCGGCTTCATTCCGAAGCGACAGGCATCGGACAACACCAGAAGAGCCTTCAACACAATCTGGTACACCCAGAATCGGAACATCCCGGCGGTCATGCTCTCGCTGGACGCAGAGAAGGCGTTCGATCGCCTTCTCTGGCCATACATGTTCCAAATACTCACACACCTCAAATTCCCGGCCGGCTTCATGAACGCCCTAGAAGCAATTTACAATCGCCCCACAGGGAAACTTCTTCTACCCAACATCGAGGCCCGAACCTTCACCATACAGAACGGGACCAGACAGGGCTGCCCCCTCTCACCCTTAATCTTTGCAATCTCCCTGGAGCCACTTCTACAGGCCATACGCACCCGCCCGGACATAAAAGGCATCCAAATTAGAAATGAAAAATACGCAGTGGCGGCATATGCGGACGATGTCCTTTTGTCCCTCGCAGACCCGATACCGTCCCTACACGCCACGCTCGAAGTAATAGCCGAATACTCCAGCTTCTCCGGGTACAAAATCAATCAGACAAAATCAGTTCTCATACCAATGGCAATGGAATTGCAACAAATCCAACTCCTACGCAAATCATTTCCCTTCCAAATCTCTACGTCTCATCTCACATACCTGGGCACCCGATTGCCCCCACGCTTGGAAGATACCTACGACCTCAATTACAAACCACTTCTAACAGCAGCTCACCAGGACCTCCAACGCTGGGACAAATTAGGGATCTCATGGATTGGTAGAGTCACAACCATTAAAATGAATTTACTACCACGCTTCCTGTATCTCTTTCAAACACTACCCATCCCCATACAGAAGAAAGATTTTACAGACCTTCAAGCAGCTATTGACAAATTTGTCTGGAGGGGCAAACGACCACGCATTCGTAGATCGACCATGTATGTCCCCAAAACCAGCGGAGGCCTCGGACTACCCAACTTCCAACAATACTATAATGCAGCACAATTGGCCCACGTCCAACATTGGCACGCCCCCCCGAGCACGAAGCGATGGGTGGACCTGGAGCATGATGTCATGGGATGGGATCTACCATCATCATATATGTGGGTGCCCCCCGTGCATCGCCCGCTCCCGCCGCCCACCTCTCCGGCAATCACTCACACGCTAGCGCTGTGGGATAAACTCAACCTCAAATACGAACTGTCCTCTTTCATCTCCCCGGTAACACCAATATACCGGAACAAACTCTTCCCACCAGGGATGGTGGCAAAACACTTCCGCGCGTTTGACCAGAGGGACATCTCCAGACTCCTACACCTATATCAACAAGGGAAAATCATAGACTACAAAGACCTGCCGGACAACGAAACACTTACAACTGCGGACCATTTCCGCTACATCCAGCTCAGAGACCTAGCCAGACAGCCAATCATCAAACAAGCGGGGACCTCGCCCCTAACGCCATTTGAGAAAAGATGCTTCGACGCACCCATGCACTCAGGGCAAATCTCCAGCTTATACGCCACCCTAACAACGCATACCTCACACATCAACCTCACCTATATTGCTGCATGGGAAAGGGACCTGGGACCACCGGAAGAACCGAGCGACTGGGCCGAAATCTGGGAGGCAACAAACTCCCTGACAGTGTGTGTCACCCACAAGGAGCAAGCGTACAAAACGCTGTTCCGGTGGTACTTGACACCGTACAGACTCCACAAAATGGGACAAAAAACAGACACCCTGTGCTGGAAACTGTGTGGCGAAGCTGGCTCCTACATACATTGCTGGTGGTCCTGCCCAAAACTTAAACCACTGTGGGCGGCAATCAGCGGTCTCATAGAACAAATACTCAACAAACCTTACCCGGCGCTACCGTGGACGGCACTACTCAACAAACCGCTGGACTCCCTCACCAGGAGCGAGAACAAGCTAGCCGCAAGGATAACACTAGCGACCAGAAGAGCGATCGCGGAGCGGTGGGCCGACCACCGAATTCCCGCACTCTCAACCATCATCAACAAGATAATAGAAACCCGAGACCTGGACGAGCTCACCGCGCAGATCCACGACTCTTACAAAGCATTTCACCGAACCTGGGATCCCTGGGACATAAACTACCCAACGCTGGACACCATGGTCAGAGCGTAAACGCTCCATCGGACAGCCGGCCCCACCACCTGGCGGACCTCGCGGCATGTCCATACCCCGCACAGCGGACCCACCAACGTCTGCACCCTTCCCCCACAAACCCACTCCCCTCACCCCCCCCCCAGGGGGGGGCCCCGGCGGGCGCGGGCGGCCGGGGGGAACAATACCCACAACCCCACCACAGGACTCCCCAGTTGTTAGAGGAGGAGGAAGCCCAGGAAAGAAAGGGGGCACCCCAGGACAGATCCCATACCCGCCCCTGACCACAACAACCGAACCACTGCCACCCCACGGGACGAAAATGGGAATCCCAACCAAGACGAACACCCGCCCAGAGCCTCAGCACCAGACAGGTAGGACCCAACACGGCACAGCTCCACGGCCCCAACCATTACAACAGGCATGGCAATGGTCCACAAAGACCAGATACCGAGGCCAGAGGCGGGATCCCGCACCGCACAACGACGGGAAGAACCCCGAAGACACTAGGCCTCCACCCTAGGCCCCCCCTGACTACACATTCAACCACCCCCACACACAACCAAGGAAGAAGCAAACAGTGAGAATACCCCCCCCCCCCCCCCACCACCGACACGCTTAGGCGGACAGCCAAGCGCACCACAACAAATCACTGACCCTGGCTTCTCTCTCCCCCCCCCCTCCCTTTTTTTTTTTTTTTTTTTCTTCTTCTTTTCTCCTCTCCCCCTCCTTTCTCTCCCTCCTCCTCTACGGTACCCCCTTCCCCCACAACCCCAACAGAAACAGGAAGAGATACTGCCAACAAGAGAAGCTCATAGACCCCGGGACCAAGTACCCCAGTTCACCCCTACCCGGTTAAAAGGATAATGTACACAAATCAATCAGAGTGGACATGGGATAAATTTGTGAACTGTTTAGGCTCAGCAGCTAGCAACAGCAACACTACCATGAACAACGAGACAGTGTTAGGAAACCGGCTTTAATTGATGTACCACCATGTCATGATCTGTACGTAAGCCTAAGGAATTTATAAAAAAAAAAAAGGCAATACCCAACTGTTGTAACTAAGACTGTTGACTAGCACTTATACTCATGGTGAACGACTGCTATAACAGTAGATGGATGATATGTAAACACTGTACCACAAACCAATTCCCAATTTTCTTTTCTGTACCCCCACCCCATAAAACAAAAATCTTTCAAAATAAAGAATTTATAAAAAAAAAAAAGACAGTGACATTTTTTGCATTTTTCACACACAAATGGCACTTACACTGACGATATAATTGTTGTGATACGTTTTACTGTTTTGAAACACTAATATTTGTGTTCAGCGAAGTCTCCTGAGTATAACAGTACCCCTCATGTACAGGTTTTATGGTGTTTTCCAAAGTTACAGAGTCAAATATAAGGTTTGCGTTTCAGTTTTTTCACATTAAAATTTGCCAGGTTGCCTTTGAGACCGTATGGTAGCCCAGGAATGAAAATTATCTCCATGATGGCATACCATTTGCAATAGTAGACAACCCAGGGTATTGCAAATAGGGTATGTTTTTTTTTTTTAGTAGCCACTTAGTCACAAACACTGGCCAAAATTTGCGTTCAAATTAGTTTTTTGCATTTTCAAATATTAACACTAACTTTGGCCAGTGTTTGTGACCAAGTGGCTACTAAAAAAGACTGGACATACTCCATTTGCAATACCTTGGGTTGTCTACTTTTGCAAATGGTATGCCATCATTGGGGTAATTCTTATTTCTGGGCTACCATATGGTCTCAAAGGCAACGTAACCAATCTGGCGAATTTCAATGTGAAAAAACTGAAATATGTAACATGCTATATTTGACCCTGTAATTTCCCAAAACACCATAAAACCTGTACATAGGGGGTACTGTTTTACACGTGAGACATCGCTGAATACAAATATGTGTATTGTATTGCAGTAAAAGCAAACAGTATTATGACATTCACAGTTAGAATGTCACGTAGAACTAAAAAAATTTAAAAAAAATCTTATTTTCTCTCATTTTTGTAATATTTTTTTCATATTAAATTATGTTCCATACCTAAATATTTGATGTTAAACGAAAGCCCTGTTTCCCCTGAATAAAATGATATATAATAAGTGTGGGTGCATTTAATATGAAAGAGGTGAATTACGGTTGGACAGACATGTAGCGCAAATGCCAGGTTTTGTTTACGTTTTTTTTGGATCACAACTTGTACATTTGGCTGCGGTCTTAAGGGGTTAAATGGAAAACCTACTGAATTTATTGTTGGGCACCTGACTGTGGCATGTTCTGTGGGGTAACACGACACTATTCTGTGTATGCATTTTATGACTACTATGTTGAGGAGCACTGGCATGTTTATATATATACACACACATGTGTTCCTCAACCATTTCTCACTCACATAGAAGTTACTTCAAAGGAGATCACTTAGTGGTCTTCTTGTGAACTTGAATTTCTTTCAAAAATGGGTTAGTTCTTAGATCAATGTTTCAGTCAATATTTTGATTTTTATCAGTATGAAAGTCTAAATATGGATTGAAACGTTGATGTTAAGAATTAGCCAATTTTTGAGAAAAATGTAAGTTCACAAGAAGACTACTGAACGCTCTCTTTTAAGGTAATTTATTGCTTTAGAAAAGTGGGTGTTACTTTTCTATATTCCTTGCCACGGTATCTCCAGCCTCACAGCAATATGTTACCTTGAAGGAGAGCACTGAGTGATTTTCCTTTAAACTGGAATTTCTTTCAAAAATGGGTTAATTCTTAACATCAATGTTGCAGTCCATATTTGGAATTTCATCAGGATACTGATGAAAGTCTAAATATGGACTGAAACCTTGATGTTCAGAATAACCCATTTTTGAGAGAAATTTAAGTTCACAAGAAGACCACTGAGCGCGCTCCTTCGAGGTAACTTATTACTATGAGGCTGGAGGTACACCTTGGCAAGGAATATACAAAAGTGACTCACTCACTTTTCTAAAGTCTCTGCAAAGGACTGTAAAGGAGAGCACATACAGTAGTTTTCCTTTAAATTTTATTTTCTTTCAATAATCGTGTGTGTGTGTGTGTATTCTTTAATATATATCATTAAAGAAAAGAGAAGTTAGAAGTGGTAATAAAACAATGTTACTTTAATTATAAAAGCAAGTCCATTTTATAATTAAAGCAAGTGGCTAAAATTATAATTATAGGGAAAAACTGAAAAAAATTAAATGTATCAACCTATGAACAGCGTCAGTTGTGTTCACATTGTGGATGATAATGAGGAATAAACATCTGAGTGCATTCTACCTGCAGATATCTATTCATCATCATCATCATAATTTCTTAGAAGACCCTGCATGTCGTTCATGAATTAGGTCCAAGGCCGTCTTTAACGCAGGGCAAAACGGGGCAGCTGTCCCGGGCCCAGTTTCTCTTGGGGGGCCCAAGGCACCTGCCCCGTGGGCCCCGCTGCCCTCATCAATTTCTTTTTCCCCCGTCCTCTGAGTCCCACCGGGTGGCCCATGCACTTAGGGCCACCCAGAGGGCTTGTATCAGCAGGGGCCCGGTCGGGCGCTGTTTCCCTTTAACACCGCGACCGGGCTCCTTGCTTTCCGGCAGCCGGCTGGGAGGAAGTGACAGCCGCAAGTCACTTCCTCCCATAAAGAGAGGAGCTGCATGGAAGGTGGCAGGAGGAGTCGCGAGGGAGAGAGGATGCGGCTGCAGTGAGGATGGGGGATCCTCACTCCCATCATCCTCAGGCACCACACTGGACCCCAGGGAATCCACCCTCCAGCAAAAGGTAGGAAACTGGAGGGTGGGTTTAAAAATGTCCATTTTACATGTGTGTCAGTATGTCTGTGTGTCAGCATGTCTGTGTGTCAGTATGTCTGTTTGTCTGTGTGTCAATATATCTGTGTGTGTGTCAGTATGTCTGTTTGTCTGTGTGTCAATATATCTGTCTGTGTGTCAGTATGTCTGTGTGTCAGTATGTCTGTTTGTCTGTGTGTCAATATATCTGTGTGTGTGTCAGTATGTCTGTTTGTCTGTGTGTCAATATATCTGTCTGTGTGTCAGTATGTCTGTGTGTCAGTATGTCTGTTTGTCTGTGTGTCTGTGTGTCAATATATCTTTGTGTGTCAGTAGGTCTGTCTGTGTGTCAATATATATGTGTGTGTGTCAGTATGTCTATGTGTGTGTGTCAGTATGTCTGTCAGTGCATGTGCATGCATGTGTCAGTCTCTGTGTGTGTCTGTGTGTCTGTCAGTATATCAGTCTGTGTGTGTCAGTATATGTGCCTGTATGTGTGTCAGTATATGTGGGTGTCAGTGTGTCTGTCAGTGTGTGTGTGTGTGTGTGTGTGTGTGTGTGAGTATCTCGGTCAGTGTATGTGCCTGTGTGTGGGTGTCAGTATTTCTGTCAGTGTATGTGTGTCAGTATGTTGATCAGTGTGTTTGTCAGTATGTCTGTATATGTGCCTGTGTGTCAGTATGTCTGTATATGAGCCTGTGTGTGTCTGTCAGTACATCTACCAGTGTATGTGTCTGTGTGTGTCAGTATATGTACCTGTGTGTCAGTATGTCTGTCAGTGTAAGTGCCTGCTTATCTGTATGTAGTCAGTGTATGTATCTGTGTATCTGCTTGTGTGTCAGAGTATGTACCTGTGCATCTGAGCCGCAACTTTAAATACAAATACACCCCTCCATTCAAACTTCAACACTACATACAAGCACACTCCTGCATTCAAAAACAAACACTACACATAAATGCACACTTGCATTCAAACTCCAGTACCACATACAAACATATTCACACAAACATACTTCATACAAACACATGCTTACATTCAAACACACAAAACAGTGCTAAATACAACCCTGCAAGCATGGGAAATTGGTAGAGCCCAAGCTGTCAAAGCATTGTTGGCGTTGCACGACAGATGGGGTTCTACCTTTAGTCCAATCTTGCAATTAGGTGTCCCAATAAAATTCATTCTATTTTAGTGCCGCCACTGCATTGGGATGGATGCCGTGATTGCATACCAGGGAGTGAGGGGCGACGGCGGCAGGGCCCAGGGTGCCCAAGCAAACGCATGCCCAGGGTCCAGTCGTTATTAAAAACGGCCCTGATTAGGTCATTCACATCATCAATGGTTATGCCCAATTATTGGGCAGCTTGGACGCGCATTAGAATCCACTCTTCCTCCCTCATCTCCACAAAACACTGCGTATGTTGCTCCAAGGAAGCCATTGATGTTGTGAATTGCCTAACGCCCTTATTCAAAATGTTTGACCATGGAGCGTACCTCAGTTATTACATTCTCTAAGAGTTCTCGCTGATTCTCCCTATCCTGCTGTATAGCAACATCATTATTTTTCGGTCACAGATGTCATCGGATCCATGGAACCAGGATCCACTGCTGTAAGGGTACTGATGGTACCCTCCTCTTGCAGGTGGAGAGCACCATCAGAACCTATAGGGGAGAACAGAGAAAGAACATTGCTAACATCTGTCATATGTTGCAATGCTAACTATTATCTGTACAACAATATTATTAAAACGTGTAAATAAGATTTAGGCAGTCATGCTATTAATGCATTATTATGTTATTTATGCGTCTTTGTCCCCCCAAACCCTTTCTGTGTCTATTTGTGCCCCCTCAATCATCTGTACGTCTCTTTGTGCCCACCTCCCTTTCCTTCTAACTTTACTACACGTATTGTGGCTGAGCATCCCCAGGTAAAGAATCTCCTGTTTCTTCTACATGACAGGAAGCTGTTTGTTGCACTCAGCTTTCTGTCAGGCCAAGTAGAAGATACAGAAGATTATACATCGGCGGTCCACTCAGACACAGTACATAAAGTGAACAAAAGAAGAGGAGTGATGTATGCTCCCACTCTGTTCTGGTCATCTGGACATTAAGCCCCCTGGCCAGTGTGCCCTAGGCAGACGCCTAGTTTGCTTAGCGGTCGCCCCGGCCCTGTCCTTTACATAAACTAGTCTGCCTGCAAAGGAAATTTGTACAGTTAGATGACATAAAGCATGTTTTACTTACGCTCAGAAGTGCATCGCTGTTCCTGGACACCAGTGCCTGACTGTTGGAGGGAAACCGCAGTCGGACGTGGTGAAGAGCGCTCGACAATTTGCAGATGGTCTGAAATACATGTATGTGATAAATTAACTCCATATACAGTACAATCACAAACATATATATATACCTCCCCAGATTTTGCAAGGTTCCTACTTTGTGTAATTAGCCCCAGGAAAATGTGTAATGTTATAAGGAATGTTGCACTTTAAATATGTGTATATTTGGGCCCTGGGGTGGAGTACTTGGAGAGTAGGGTGGGCCAGTGCTCCACTCCACATTTTGGAAGTTGCTTGGAACCTACAGGTGAGAAGTCCAGTTCCAGAGTTTGAATCCTAATTTAACTCACCTGAAAAGGATTGCCAATTACCGGTGCTATTAAGTACTCCCCTGCCAAGGAAGGAGGGAGATTGTGTTTGGTTTCTGTGAGTGGAAACAGAGAGCTGAAAACCCTGAAACAGTAAGGTTGTTTATGCTTATGTTTATGTTGGGAAATGGACAAGCCATCCAACCCAGTTAGCTGATTATTTTGTTTAGTTAGTGCTCAGAAGAGCAAGGCTTTTGTTTTATATTTTTTTGTTACCTTTATACCTTACTGTGCATTTATTTTGGAACCTCAATAAAAGAGCAAGTTAATTTACCTCATCCAGCGTGTGAAGTGTCTCTAAAGCCTGAAAAGACTGTGTGTAACACCCCAATCCCAGGACAAGGTACCAAGGGAAAGGAGTACTTTTGTCACATATGGTGGAGGATGCGGGCAGCACACGGCAAAGTCTGTAAGTAGGGAGAAAGAGACTGCTGAGAAAATGGAGGATGTCATGAAAGCTTTGCTCCAGTCAACTGCTGTACAGCAAGAGACAAACAGGAGGACTGCAGAGACTAATGCAATACAGCAAGAGAGCATTTCAATACTGCAGCAGCTTGTACTGGCTCAAAAGGAAAATACAGATGCTTTATTCAAGCAAGTTGAAGCAACACAGGCAGCAGCTCATCAATTGCTCAGAGAGGAGCAGCAGCATGCCACATGTGTCATACAGCAGGAGATCCAGAGTCTATCACAAAGGCTGGCCAGGGATGCCACAGAATCACCACAATGTCCAAAGGTGATCAGAGTGAGTCACTACTTGCAAAAGATGGTATCCACAGATGATGTAGAGGCCTACCTGATGGCATTTGAGCGAACCGCTGAGCGAGAAGGTTGGCCTGAAGTGGAATGGGCAAGTCTGCTAGCACCATTTTTTACTGGTGAATCCCAGAAAGCATACTATGATCTGGAACCAGCGGAAGCCAGTGACTACAAGAAGCTGAAAGCAGAAATACTGGCACGCCTGGGGGTGACAACAGCCGTCCGTGCCCAGAGATTTCATTCGTGGACTTACAGCCTGGATAAAGCGATTCGTTCACAGATGTTTGACTTGATACACCTTGCCAGAAAATGGTTGCAGTCAGAGATCAACTCACCCAGCCGCATTGTGGAGCAACTGGTGATGGAAAGATTCCTAAGAGGCTTACCTATTGGACTTCGTCGGTGGGTCAGTCAGAGCAATCCCCAAACAGCAGACCAATTGGTTGAATTGGTTGAACGGTATATAGCAGCGGGAGAACTGCTTCAACCTCCTGGCCAAGAGAGACCCAAGAATCTGAAAACCTACAGCCCCAGCAAATCTGGTAAGACTGTTCCAGGGAAAAGGGGGTCTTTTGATGAGAGAACAGGGTTTTATTACCCAAGAGACATTGTTAAAAGAGAAAAAGACTTTGGGAGGTGGGAAGAGCCTACAAATGAATCAAAAAGTACTAATTATGGTATAAAATGCTTTAAATGCAGAAACTTTGGACATATTGCAAAAGACTGTCCTGAAAATGTTGAACCAATGGAGTGTAATTTTGGTAATAATTGGGAAGGAATTGCACTTTATTCACAGGTTGTATGTTCTGTGGAAAAAAATGGTTATTTGAATAGTCACCCTGGGTGTACCGTGAATGTGGAGGGAAAAAATATACAGGCATTGCTAGATTCAGGGAGTATGGTTACCATTCTAGACCAATCCTTATTACAGGATACTCATATTGTTAACTCTGGAAAAGTTGATATTGCTTGTGTGCACGGGGATATACATAACTACCCTACTGCAGATATACTTGTTAAAACCCAGTGTGGTACTGTAAACTGCAGAGTGGGGCTGGTACCAAAACTGGCACATGAGATGATTATTGGAAGGGATTTTCCCCATTTTCTAGACCTATGGGCGTGTTTTGAAAACCCATCAGGTGAACAGAATGATGAATTTCCTTTTGCAAATACTCTGGCAGATGAGAGAGATCATGATGATGAGCCTAACAATATGCAGCATTCCCCTATAAAAACATTAGTTGGTGAAAACCCAGAACAAACTAATGCGGGACCTTCTAGAAGCTCTGAACCAGATATAGAGTTAGCTGATTTAGAGGTTAGGCCTGGTAACTTCAGAAGTGCACAGTGGTCTGACCCAACATTATTGGTAGCCAGGAATAATATTTCTATAAGGAATGGATCCCCTGTCAATCCAGGGAATTCTCTTACTTACTCTTATTTTGAAGTGGATAATGATCTGTTGTACAGAGTTGAGAAAAAAGAGTCCGTTATTACAAAGCAGCTGTTAGTACCACAAGCCTATTGGCGCACTGTGTTAAACCTTGCACATAGCCATGTTTTGGGGGGTCACCTAGGGGTTGACAAAACAAGAGAGCGTGTTTTGAGGAGATTTTATTGGCCTGGAGTAATCGCAGCTATCAAGAACTACTGTTCGTCATGCCCTGAATGTCAGGTCACTGCGCCCTTTACGGCTTACCGTAGCCCTTTAGTACCCTTGCCTGTTATTGAAGTGCCTTTTGAACGTATTGCTATGGATTTTGTGGGTCCTCTGGTAAAATCCAGTAGGGGGCATCAGTATATATTAGTAGTACTAGACTATGCTACCCGTTACCCTGAGGCAATACCTATGCGCACAACCTCAGCAAAGTCCATTGCTAAAGACTTAATGATGATGTTTAGCCGGGTTGGGATTCCCAAGGAGATCCTATCAGATCAGGGTACTCCATTCATGTCCAAGGTTACAAAGGAACTCTGCAAGCTCCTTCACATTAGACACCTCAAAACCTCTGTTTATCACCCACAAACCGATGGTTTGGTTGAGCGATTTAATAAAACGTTAAAAGCTATGCTGCGCAAAGTAACTGATAAAGATGGGAAAAACTGGGACTTTCTATTGCCTTATTTAATGTTTGCCATTAGAGAAGTACCCCAAGCTTCTACGGGTTTCTCACCTTTTGAATTATTATATGGCAGACACCCCAGGGGATTACTTGACATAGCAAAGGAAACTTGGGAACAAGAAGCAAACCCACATCGCAGTGTAATAGAACACATAACTCAGATGCAGGAACGTATTGAAGCCATTATGCCAATAGTCAGAGAACACATGCAAAAGGCTCAACAAAATCAGCAGAATAGCTATAATAAGAATGCTAGAATTCAAGTATTTCAACCAGGAGACAGAGTATTAGTCCTGGTTCCCACAGTAGAGAACAAATTCCTGGCAACTTGGCATGGGCCATATGAGATTATTGAAAGAGTAGGAGAGGTAAATTATAAAGTAAGGCAACCAGGTAGAAGAAATGAAGTGCAAATATACCATGTCAGTTTGCTAAAACCATGGAAAGAAAGGGAAGTTCTGGTTACTACAGAGGCTTCAACTTTCCCTGATAAGTGTAATATTGACCCCGAAGTAAATATCTCAGAGACCCTGTCAATACACCAGACAAGGGAAGTTAAGGAGTTTATTAGATTAAATAAAGAGGTATTCTCCCCAGTCCCAGGAAGGACTAGTGTGATTAAACATGACATTTTGACAGAACCAGGAAAAAGGGTCAATCTCAAACCATACAGAATACCCGAGGCTCGCAGAGAAGCTATCAGAGCAGAGGTTAAGAAAATGTTAGATCTTGGAGTCATTGAGGAGTCACAAAGTGACTGGAGCAGTCCAATTGTGCTGGTACCAAAGCCTGATAATACAGTACGGTTTTGTAATGATTATTGCAAACTGAATGCTATTTCTACGTTTGATGCATACCCCATGCCTAGAGTTGATGAGCTAGTAGAACGACTTGGGAGAGCTCGGTACCTCACTACACTAGATTTAACCAAAGGTTATTGGCAAGTACCACTCACAGAGCGAGCAAAAGAAAAGACCGCATTTTCTACTCCTGATGGCCTGTTTCAGTACAGAGTTTTGCCTTTTGGCTTGCATGGTGCCCCTGCCACATTCCAAAGAATGATGGACAGAATACTAAAGCCGCATGTGCGCTATGCAGCTGCATACTTGGATGATGTTGTAGTACACAGTGAGGATTGGGAATCTCACCTTCCAAAAGTACAGGCTGTCCTTAACTCAATACAAAATGCTGGCTTAACTGCTAACCCCAATAAGTGTACAATTGGCCTAGAGGAAGCAAAATATTTGGGCTACTCTATTGGTAGGGGACTAGTGAAACCCCAAGTTGCTAAAATTGAAGCCATACGAAATTGGCCGAGACCACTGACTAAGAAACAGGTGAGAACATTTCTTGACCTCATTGGCTATTACAGGAGATTTATATCCAATTTTGCTACAATTGGAAGCCCATTAACTGACCTTACTAAAGCTAATGCTCCAGTAGTGGTAAAATGGTCCCCAGAGACTGAACAAGCATTCAGAAAGCTTAAAGAAGCCATTTGTGCCCAACCAGTGTTGGTAACACCTGATTTTTCTAAAGAATTTATTTTACAGACAGATGCCTCTGATGTAGGACTAGGTGCTGTTCTCTCTCAGGAAATTCAGGGTGAGGAGCACCCCATATTATATTTAAGCAGGAAGCTTAATCCCCAAGAAAGAAACTATTCCATTGTTGAGAAGGAGTGTCTGGCTATAAAGTGGGCAGTAGACACACTTAAATACTATCTCTTGGGACGTAAATTCAGACTAGTGACAGACCATGCACCCCTTACTTGGATGAGCCAAAACAGGGAGAAAAATAGTAGAGTAACCCGCTGGTTCCTTAGCTTGCAACCCTATAATTTCTCCATAGAGCATAGGGCTGGGAGTAAACAGGGAAATGCAGATGGTCTTTCGCGGATGCACTCGCTAATGTCCATGGTCGCTCGACCCAATAGGTCTGAGCTGGGGGGGAGGATGTGTGACCGAAAGCAAGGAATTGTGCTGGAGGGAATCTATATACCTCCCCAGATTTTGCAAGGTTCCTACTTTGTGTAATTAGCTCCAGGGAAATGTGTAATGTTATAATGAATGTTGCACTTTAAATATGTGTATATTTGGGCCCTGGGGTGGAGTACTTGGAGAGTAGGGTGGGCCAGTGCTCCACTCCACATTTTGGAAGTTGCTTGGAACCTACAGGTGAGAAGTCCAGTTCCAGAGTTTGAATCCTAATTTAACTCACCTGAAAAGGATTGCCAATTACCGGTGCTATTAAGTACTCCCCTGCCAAGGAAGGAGGGAGATTGTGTTTGGTTTCTGTGAGTGGAAACAGAGAGCTGAAAACCCTGAAACAGTAAGGTTGTTTATGCTTATGTTTATGTTGGGAAATGGACAAGCCATCCAACCCAGTTAGCTGATTATTTTGTTTAGTTAGTGCTCAGAAGAGCAAGGCTTTTGTTTTATATATTTTTGTTACCTTTATACCTTACTGTGCATTTATTTTGGAACCTCAATAAAAGAGCAAGTTAATTTACCTCATCCAGCGGGTGAAGTGTCTCTAAAGCCTGAAAAGACTGTGTGTAACACCCCAATCCCAGGACAAGGTACCAAGGGAAAGGAGTACTTTTGTCACAATATATATCATATATCTAACAATGCTATGCAAATACTTACAATAGCAAAGTGAAGCCAGGTGCTTCTCCAGGGAGACAGGAGGGGAACCTACTGCCCTACTCTCAGTGGAGACAGCATCTCCTGCAGTTCCTGATGACGTTTGTGCTGCTACCTGGAATTGAGTGGCTTACACTGATGGTAGAAAAAACACAAATTGGTGAGTTAACACATGAAAACTGATATATGTACATTGACTAACAAATATGAATTTAACAATGTACCTTCAGATGTATCAGCGCCAGTTGTCCCCTCAATCCCAACAAGGCTTTGTCTTCCCAGGAACTGCAGGAGCTCCTCTTCATAGGGCAGCATAGTATAATGCTTTCCTATGGAGAAAGCCCTAATGCGAGTGTAGCCATTGCCGCACATACGCATTAGGTCTTTCCCGCCGGCTTATGAGGAGTGGAGGCGGACCCAAGCCAGTGGCCAGTGACATTGATTTTAAGCCCTTCTGAACTGCAGGGAGGAAAGGGGCACTATATGGAACCATAGTGCCAGGAAAACAACTTTGTTTTCAAGGGAATTGAATAATGCATGACAAATTTTAGAGGACAAAAAAAGACTTTTAAAGCGACACTAAAGTCACCAGAACCACTACAGCTTAATGTAGTTGTTCTGGTGTCTGTAGCCTGACCTTGCAGGCTGAGCAATTAAAACGCTGCATTTTTAGTGTTTACATTGCTTCCTAGTAACACCTCTACTGGCCATCACTCAGATGGGTCAATGTTGCCCTACGTTCAACTGAAAATGTATCATAGAGATGCCTTGATTCAATGCATCTCTATGAGGAGATGCTGATTGGCGTAGTGTGGCTTTTGCAACATTATAGTCTCCCAGGGCTTTCCTATGGGAAAGCTTTGGATTGGTTGATATTGTCAATTATGAAGATCTGAGCCAAGGAGGCAAAGTGGTGGACCCACGCAGCACTGTTATAAAGATGAGTAATTGCAGTTACATTGCCGACAGGGAGGATAAACTGTGTTTTCATAGCTATATTGACAGGAATACATGTTTGTATTCCTGTCACTATAGTGTTCCTCTAAAGCTGAGCTGCAAATGGTGTTTTTTTTCTCTCTATGTGCTTTTGCTAAAATGACCCGATCCTCATTTTTAAGAGACTTTAAAAGCCTAGCTGCCAATGATGGGGGTGGGCAGCAAAAGCACATGGAGGAAAAAGTTATTAAAATAAGTTTTAAAGAACAATGAATAAAGATAATTATTTGTTTTAATAAATATAAGTGCACTTATCATTCCTTCACCACGTCCTCGGTGCAGTTGTTCCCATCAACAGTGTTCACCTCAATCACAATCTTCCTCTACAGACGTTTCTTCCTTGAACGCAAAGTTTGTTTGGCTGCTCCTCCAAAAATACATTGGTAGTACTGGCACAACTTGGTGACTAGTACTGCATTCTCCTCTGCACCAAAGTTTTCTGCATATTTTTTTCCTTCCCAGGACCTGCAGCCTTTAAGATCCTGGGCTGCCTCTGCTTTCCCTTATTTCTCCCACTTGCTTCTGCATGCTCCTGGCAAGAGTGGCCAGTGCCTTCCTCCACTATATCCATAGAAAGTTAATTTGAAGAATTGGAGGAAGACATGGCCACTCCTAACTCTAACAGGTGCAGGATGAAAGTGTCAGTGCCTTCTAAGATGACTGACAGGGTGGTGGGCTGGCTGACCTCTAAAATGGCTGGCCTATAGAATGTCTGGATAGATTTTGCACAAAAGGATTGCTGGCTCTGCCTTGAGTTGATACTTTTTTTTTTTTTACAGTTTTGTCTGGCAGTATGTATAGACCTATTTAATTGGCTACTTTTTTCCAGTCCCACTCCGTTCAAAAATTATATTTTGTTGCCAGTTCCCACCTGTCAGTGTAGCATGATGATTCATGAGCCTAAGAGACTAAGCATTTGTAATGCAAATCGACATACGAAAGTCTATAGTGAGTGTTTGGGAGTTTACTAATAGCGCCAATACATTTTCGTGCGACTTATAGAGTTCAGGCATTCAGTGGTTCGGTAGTTTCCATTCGGGAGTTTTCAACATAAAATCAGGGAAATAGAACATTGTTCAATGCCATGTGCAGGGGCATATTAGACGCGAGGCAAACAAGGCATTTGCCTTGGGCGGCATTTTCCAGGGGGCGGCAAAAAAAGCCGCCCCCAAATGCCCAAGGCAAATGTCTTGTTAGCCTTGCGGCTAACAGACATGCCGGCGGTCGGGCGGCGTGGGCGGGCGGCCGGTGAGAGAGCACTTCCCCTGAGCTGTCTGCTCAGCTCCCTCGCCAGCCGCAGAGTGAGGCTGGGAGCCGGAATATGACGTCATATTCCGGCTCCCAGCCTCACTCTGAGGCGCGCGAGGGAGCTGAGCAGACAGCTCAGGGGAAGTGCTCCCTCGCCGGCCGCCCGCCCGCCAGGCAGTGCCGCCCGATCGCCCAGCAGCCACTGGACCACCAGGGAGGAAGAGACCCCCCCCCCCCAGCATTCCCAAAGGTAAGGAGGCTGGGGGGGGTGTTAAATTTTAAAAAATATGTGTTACAAATAAATTTAAAAAAAAACGTGTTAATAATAAATTTAAAAAAAATGTGTTAAAAATAAATAAAGCACAAAACCAGGATACACCACTGGCCATGTGGTGAACAATGTACGAAATTGGAGTTTTCCTTCATTCACCTCAGGCCAATCGGTATTCAGGGAACTGATTTTATGTTAAATTCATTTGGTGCAATTAAATCACGCCGAATGAATGGATTTATCCGAAACGAAAAAAACAAAATGAATTTTGTCCGCAACAAAATTTCTGAAATGCCCAAGTCTACAATTTAATACCCATCTCTGAGCGAAAGACCCTCCAGAAGCGAGAGAAATTGACTACCCCTGTCATATACAATTTTTTCTGGTATGCCATGTAGACGGAATACCTCCCTGGTGAAAATCCTAGCTAATTCTGCTGAGTAGGGAAGTTTCCTCAGGTGTATAAAATGAGCCATCTTTAAAAAACATATCTACGACCATGAGTAGGACAGTATGTCCATTGGAAGGGAGTAGTTCTACAATCACGTTGATAGACAAGTTGGACTAGGGTTTAGTGGGTATGGGTAAAGGATGGAGCAATCCACATGGTACCCAGTGAATGGTCTTGTTGACTGCACAATTGTCACAAGCAAGCACACATTCCTTTATATCCCGCTTTAGGGAAGGCCACAAGAAATGACTAGTAACAAGGGTGGTGGTCTTGGTAATACCTGAATGTCCAGCGGGTGTGCTGCCATGACATAAAGACATGACTTCCTGTCTGACAGTAGGGGAAACAAAAAATTGTGTGCACCCTTTAAAGTGGAAAAAATATACATCAATGGGTGAATAAAACGTATAGGATAATTTACCTATATGTATCTCCCACAATGTGGAGAATAAAGGACTCCTCCCAGTCCTCACAGAATATACAAACAAAATAGATATCTACAAAAGGGGAGAATGAAACAACTCATAGAGTAGTATATCAAAACCAATAAGCATATATGGTTCAAAGTTGCACTCACACAAATTGGTTGATTGTAGGCATGTCAAAATTATAGAGATGGTATAGAGATGGTATGAACTCTTCAAACTCCAAAAGAGGGCATGTGGGAAACAAGAATTAACACAACAATAAGTGCAGATTTAAAAGACCATATATTGCGCTAGATTAAGTGACACTTACACACTGGAAGTGGTATTCAGGCATATAATGGTCTCAGAAGGTTGTTACTCCAAAAATGGAATGTTACTCCTTGGTAGTAGTATAAACAATTTATTAAATGTGACAAAGCAAATAAAAATAAAATTAAAAACCAAATGAAAATAAAAACAAATGTAAATCCCACAGGGATGTGTGTTTGTGAGGGGTGCTGTATGTGTGTGTGTGTGTGAGAGGGGTGCTGTGCTGTATGGGGGGTGCTGTGTGTGTGTGGGGGGGTGCTGTGTGTGTGTGAGGGGTGCTGTATGTGAGTGTGTGAGGGGTGCTGTATGTGTGTGTGTGTGTGTGTGTGTGTGTGAGGGGTACTGTATGTGTGTGTGTATGAGGGGTAATGTGTGTGTGAGAGGGGTGCTGTGCTGTGTGGGGGGTAGGGGTGCTGTGGGGGGGTAGGGGTGCTGTAGGGGGGTAGGGGTACTGCTGTGGGGGTAGGGGTACTGCTGGGGGGATAGGGGTACTGCTGGGGTGCTGGGGTGCTGGGGGGGGTAGGGGTGCTGTGGGGGGGTAGGGGTACTGCTGCTTTCAGGTATACATAAGGGTGCTGTGGGGGTAGGGGTGCTGTGGGGGGGTAGGGGTACTGCTGCTTTCAGGTATACATAAGGGTGCTGTGGGGGTAGGGGTGCTTGTGGGGGGTAGGGGTACTGCTGGGGGGTAGGGGTACTGCTGTGGGGATAGGGGTACTGTGTGGGGGGGTAGGGGTACTGTGTGTGGGGGGGTAGGGCTACTGCTGTGTGGGCTAGGGGTACTGTGGTAGGGGTAGGGGTGCTGTGGAGGGTAAGGGTACTGCTGGGGGGTAGGGGTACTATGTGTGGGGGTAGGGGTACTGCTGTGGGGGGTATGGGTACTGCTGGGGGTATAGGGGTGCTGGGGGGGTAGGGGTGGTGCGTGGGGGGTAGGGGTACTGCGTGGGGGGGTAGGGGTACTGTTGTGGGGGGGGTTGGGGTACTGTTGTGCGGGGGTAGGGGTACTGCTGAGGGGATAGGGGTGCTGGGGAGGTAGGTGTACTGTAGTGGGCGGGTAGGGGTACTGTTGTGGGGGGTAGGGGTACTGCTGGGGGGATAGGGGTGCTGGGGGGGTAGGGGTACTGTTGTGGGGGGGTAAGGGTACTGTCCTGGGGGTAGGGGTACTGCTGGGGGTTAGGGGTACTGTTGTGGGTGGGTAGGGGTACTGTTGTGGGGGGGTAGGGGTGCTGGGGGGGTAGGGGTACTGTTGTGGGCGGGTAGGGGTACTGTTGTGGGGGTAGGGGTGCTGGGGGGGTAGGGGTACTGTTGTGGGCGGGTAGGGGTACTGTTGTGGGGGGTAGGGGTACTGCTGGGGGGGTAGGGGTACTTCTGGGGGGGTAAGGGTTCTGTGTGTCAGTATCCCCCCCCCTCCCTCCTTCTTACCTTTAATAAAGTAGGGGGGGGGGGCACACAGCCATCTCTGATGGTCCGGTGGTGGTAAGCACTGTAGGGGGAGGGATCTGTGAAGCAGCTCCCCTGTCCTCCCGCACGATGCTGTGTGGAGCGCTGCCATGGTAACACGCGGCAACGCTCCACACAGCATCGCGCGGGAGGACAGGGGAGCTGCTTCACAGATCCCTCCCCTGCCTCCCGACCCGGAAGCAGGGTAGGCGCCTGCCGTTTCGTGCAGGCAGGTGCATACTCTGCATTAATGGCGAACCTATGGCCGCGTGCCCACAGAGAGGGCCCGGCGTGCCACCTGTGGCACGCGTGCCATAGGTTCGCCATCACTGCTCTATAGTCTATGCAGGGACGTAGATCTCCCTTTTTTTGGGATACAAAAAAGAAACCAGCTCCAGCCGGAGAGGATGATCTACGTGTAAAACCCTTTTCTAATTGATCTAAAATATACTCCTCCATGATGGAATAGGATACGCATTTTTTTATTGTGATCTTATTCAACCCTCTATAGTCTATGCAGGGACGTAGATCTCCCTTTTTTTTTGGATACAAAAAAGAAACCAGCTCCAGCCGGAGAGGATGATCTATATGTAAAACCCTTTTCTAATTGATCTAAAATATACTCCTCCATGATGGTACTTTCCTGGGAAGACAAGGGATAAACCCTTCTTTTAGGTGGCATAGTACCATAGTAGATCTATGGCACAATCATAAGGGCTATGAGGTGGTAACCTGTCTGCCTCCTTCTTATCAAACACTGCTTTCAGGTATACATAAGGGTATAGTAAGTCTGTAGACAGCGGTGGGACAGTAGGAATATTAATGAGACGAACAGGAGTGGCCTTCTTTATTTGGGGTGGTAAGTGGGTCCAGACAAAACCCCAGTCTATAAAATTATCAGCCGCTCCCCAATCTATGAGCGCTAGAATGTCTATAGACTTTTCTCCCCAAATTAAGGTTATAGGGAGGAGTAAATATTTATGCGGTAGTATAGGGGATTCTGATGTTACACCCAAGGCTGATTGCCTCAGAGGCCTTAGGTGTGACAGTTTTCTGGATGCACCAGGCAAGTCAATCGGAGATGCCCCTTCTGGCCACAATATAATCAGAGACCCTTTTTTCTCTTATATTGTTTCTCCACTTCAGACACTTAGGTCACCCCTACTTGCATGGACTAGGCATGTGCATGTGCATGGGGAAAATTTTCGATTCGGTTCGGCATTCCGAAATTCGGGACTTTCGCAATTCGGGACTTCAGCAATTCGGGACTTCAGCACTTCGACACTTCGGCACTTCGACACTTCGGAACTTCGACACTTCGGAACTTTGGAATTTTGGAACTTCGGCATTTCGGAATTTCGGGACTTCACCACTTCGGGACTTCTCTTGCAGCCGCTTAGTAGATAACTCCCTAATTCCCACGGTATTAGGGAGTTATCTACCAAAAGGCTGAAAGACCTAAATTGGTCTGTCAGCCAAATTTACTAATACTAAGTAAAGATTACTTAGTATTAGTAAATTTTGCTCCTACTCACTATACCGCGAGTAGGGGCATGTCTAGTAAACAGCCTGTTAAAAAACAAAGTTCCCCCCTGAGCAGCGGTTGGGGCCCTAATGTAAAATAATGGCAGGGGACCTATTATCCTCCCCCCTGGCCCCCACCCCTGAGCGGTGGGTGGGGGCCCTAAATACTAATAAGGGGGGACCTAATGTCCTCCCCCTGGCCCCCACCCCTGAGCGGTGGGTGGGGGCCCTAAATACTAATAAGGGGGGACCTAATGTCCTCCCCCCTGGCCCCCCTGTCAGGGTACTTGAGGTCTCTACCTTTGAGAAGGGTAGAGACTTAGTTGTTTATCCGTCTAGACACGCCATATCTCCCGTTCCTCGCGGTCCATCCAGTCATTCTAACGCTGGCCGCAAGGGATCCGCTTCCTTTTCTAACATGACGCTCGATACGTGACGTCTTGACGCTATCCCGAGCGACCTGCCACTCTATTGGCTTTATCCTATCAGCACCCAGCTGAGGCGTGTCTACTCTCCGGACTCTGGGTATTTAAGCTTGCTTCTCTCATCAGCTCATTGCCCTGTCGTGGTTCTATCTTGTCTAGTCACTCAGTGCTCTTGTATTCTAGTATTCTCTTTGGTTCTGACCTGGCTTGTTGTACTATTCTGCTTATCTCTGTTATCCCTCTGACCCGGCTTGTCTCTCGCTTACCTGTCTTCTCGTTCCCTCGACCTCGGCTTGCCTCTGACTATTCTCTGTTATTCTCTGTACGTTAGTCCGGCCATTCTAAGGCCCGGTATACGTACCTTTCTACTGTTTGTACTCTGCGTGTTGGATCCCTGTCCCGATCCTGACATTACGACAGGGCCAATGGATCCTGCAGGTACAAACAGTCAGCTTGGTTCTTCCGACCCCAGGTTTGATGCCATGGAACACAGGATGGATCAGATGGCCCTAGCACTACAGGCGCTATTGTCTCGTGCTAGTAACCCACCAGAGGAGACACGTACTCCTTCGATCTCTCCTGCAAGTTCAGGTCTAGAAGTAGCTGCTGTTGGTGCTTCTTCTCGTATTACTCCACCAGTACGTTATGGCGGTTCTCCTGAGAAGTGTCGTGGCTTTTTGAACCAGATCAGCATCCATTTCGAATTACAACCCCGCTCCTATCCTACAGATAGAGCGAAGGTTGGATTTATTGTTACGTTACTCATTGAGAAGGCTCTGCGATGGGCTAATCCTTTATGGGAGAATGATAACCCGTTAGTCTATAACTATAATGCCTTTGTAGCTGCTTTTAAAAGAACTTTTGACCCCCCTGGTAGGAAGGTCAATGCAGCTAGATTACTGTTGCGCCTTAGACAGGATAATCGAACACTTGTGGATTATGCACTAGAGTTCAGATCCTTGGCGGCAGAGGTTAAGTGGAACGAACAGGCTTTTATATAGATGTATTTTTAAATGGGTTATCAGATGTAATCCTTGACGAAGTCGCTACTAGAGAGCTCCCTGAGAATTTGGAGGATTTAATTTCTTTTATCTCTCGCATTGATGAACGCTTAAGAGAGAGGCAGAACACTCGAGATAGGACTCGTAGACCCTCCTTTAAACTAGCTCCTGCATTTCGAAATTCTGAAATCGAAACCTCACGTTTCCCTGAGCCTATGCAGATAGGTAATACTCACCTCACAGAGGAGGAGAGACAGTACAGGAGAAGGGAGGGTTTATGTATGTACTGTGGAGACAGAGGTCATCTACGCCTAAATTGTCCCAATCGTTCGGGAAACGCTCGCACCTAAGTTTCTCTAGAGGACAGGCCTTGGGTGTATCTATTTTGTCCTCTGATCACAATTATAAAGATCACAGGCTTCTGCTACCCGTTTCTTTGACTTGGGAGAAGGGAGTAGTAAAAACCATGGCTTTGATTGATTCTGGAGCTGCTGAGAGCTTTATCGATCAAGTTTTTGTTAACAAGCATACTATCCCATCCCAGTTAAGGGAGACACCTCTGGCCGTTGAGGCCATAGATGGTAGACCTTTACTTGAGCCTGTTATTTTCCGTGAGACCATACCTATTAATTTAACTGTTGGTATCTTGCATGAGGAAGACCTATCCCTGTTGATCATTTCCTCTCCTTCTATTCCCATAGTCCTGGGGTACTCCTGGTTAAAGAGACATAACCCTATCATTAATTGGGAGTTAGGGGAAATAATTTCATGGGGTCAGAATTGTCAAGAGAAATGTTTGCGGAAGGTCTCGCCCCTTTGCCTGGCGAACACGTCGGCTAACTCCTCTAATCCTACAGAGACACAAATACCGCCTCAGTACCTGGATTTAAAGGCAGTATTTGATAAAAGGAGAGCCGATACCTTACCTCCACACAGATCCTTTGATTGCAAGATTAACCTACTCCCTGGTACCATGCCTCCCAGGGGTCATGTATACCCGTTATCTACTAAAGAGAATTCAGTTCTAGAGGAGTATATTCACGAGAATTTAGACAAGGGATTCATTAGGAGATCCTCCTCCCCTGCCGGGGCTGGATTTTTTTTTGTTAAAAAGAAGGATGGTTCGCTTAGGCCTTGTATTGATTATCGAGGTTTGAACAAGATAACCATTAGGATTGCTTATCCCATTCCTTTGATTACCGAACTCTTTGATCGTTTAAAGGGTTCTACCATTTTCACCAAGTTAGATCTCAGAGGGGCATATAACTTGGTGAGAGTCCAGCAGGGACACGAGTGGATGACGGCGTTCAATACTCGTTACGGCCACTATGAGTATACAGTTATGCCTTTTGGGTTATGTAATGCTCCGGCTGTATTCCAGGATCTGATTAATGAGGTTCTTAGGGAATTTCAGCAGGAGTGTGTTATTGTATACCTGGACGATATACTCATACATTCTAGAGAGATTGAGACTCACCACGAACAGGTCAGAAGGGTTTTGCACAAACTTCTTCAACATGGTCTGTACTGCAAATTGGAGAAATGTAGCTTCGATCAATCCCAAGTAAATTTCCTCGGTTATGTGATCTCTGGGGAGGGATTTAAGATGGACCCGGATAAACTCCAGTCCATTCTGGATTGGCCTCTACCCAAGGGTCTCAAGGCCGTTCAGAGATTTATTGGGTTCTCCAATTACTATAGGCGCTTTATTAAGGGTTATTCTTCTATTATTGCGCCCATCACCAATATGACCAAACAGGGGGTTGATACTAAGAATTGGTCTACGGAAGCTCTCCTTGCTTTCAAAACTCTCAAGGAGCTTTTTGCTTCCGCCCCAATTTTAGTTCACCCTAATACCACTCTTCCTTTCCTACTTGAGGTAGACGCCTCGGAGACTGGCGTAGGTGCTATCCTATCCCAAAGGCTAGGTGTGGATAAACCATTACATCCATGTGGATTTTTTTCTAAAAAATTGTCTGGTGCTGAGAGCAGATATGACATTGGTGACAGAGAACTACTAGCTGTTATCAAGGCTTTAAAAGAATGGAGACATTTATTGGAAGGGACGTTACATCCTGTTACTATTTTAACGGATCACAAGAACTTGTCCTATATTGGAGAGGCCAAGCGATTGTCTTCCAGGCAAGCTCGTTGGTCGCTATTCCTCACCCATTTCAATTACGTTCTTACTTATAGGCCTGGTTCAAAGAATTCTAAAGCCGATGCTCTATCTCGCCAATATGAACCTTTGGCTTCTTCTGAACCGGTTCTGTCCTCTATAGTACCCCAATGCAATATTATTGCTAACACAAGTCTCAAAATCCATTCTCCGTTACTTGACCAGATCTTGAACTTACAGCATCTGGCACCTGGACAGACTCCTGACGGAAGAAAATTTGTCCCCCCTGAACTCCAACTGGAGCTCTTACAGTGTTTCCACGAAAGCAAGGTGGCTGGGCATCCTGGCATTCGCAAGACTTATTCCCTGATCTCCAAGGATTTCTGGTGGCCTTCCTTACGAAAGGATATTAAGGAGTTCGTCGGTGCTTGCGAGACTTGTACCAGGACTAAACAGCCTCACGCATCTCCTTGTGGTTTGTTGCTCCCCTTGGACATTCCTGAGAAACCATGGTCCTGTTTGGCCATGGACTTTATTGTGGATTTACCTGCTTCCAAGAGACAGACTGTTATTCTCACGGTGGTGGATAGATTCACTAAGATGGCTCATTTTGTGCCGTTGCCTAAACTCCCCACGTCTCCTGAATTGGCGGAGATTTTTGCGAGAGAAGTTTTTCGCTTACATGGGATACCTTCGGAAATCGTTTCTGATAGAGGCTCTCAATTTGTCTCACGATTCTGGAGATCCTTCTGTTCTCAATTAGGTATCAAATTGAACTTTTCTTCTGCATATCACCCTCAGTCTAACGGAGCCGCTGAGCGTACCAATCAAAAGATTGAACAATATCTGCGCTGCTTTGTTTCCGAACACCAGGATGATTGGGTCGGTTTGATTCCTTGGGCAGAGTTCGCACACAATAATCTCGTTTGTGATTCTACTCGTTCCAGCCCCTTCTTCATGAACTATGGCTTTCATCCCTCCATTTTTCCTTCGGTCTCTTCTTCTCAAGGAGTACCGTCGGTTGATGATCATGTCGCCAATCTGAAGAAGTTGTGGGATCAGACTCGTCAAATTCTCCTGCATAATTCTATGTTGTTCAAAAAACACGCTGATAAACACAGAAGGGCGGCTCCAGTTTTTGTTCCTGGGGATAGAGTATGGCTGAGTACTAAGAACATTCGTTTAAAAGTTCCCTCTATGAAATTTGCGCCTCGGTACATAGGTCCTTACAGGGTTGTGTCTCGTATCAACCCGGTTGCGTATCGCCTAGCTCTGCCGTCGGCCTTACGCATTCCCAACTCCTTTCATGTGTCTTTGCTGAAACCACTGATTTGTAACAGATTCTCCTCTACGGTTTCCTCGCCTCGTTCGGTTCAGGTGGACGGTCAGGAGGAGTACGAGGTCAACTCCATCATCAATTCCCGATTCTCCCGGGGAGGACTACAGTATCTGGTCAACTGGAAGGGATATGGTCCCGAGGAGAGGAGTTGGGTACCTCAGGAGGACGTTCATGCTCCTCGTCTCCGCAGGGCGTTTCACTCCCGCTTCCCATCTCGTCCCGGTTCCTTCCGCCCGGTGGGCGTATCTGAGAGGGGGGGTACTGTCAGGGTACTTGAGGTCTCTACCTTTGAGAAGGGTAGAGACTTAGTTGTTTATCCATCTAGACACGCCATATCTCCCGTTCCTCGCGGTCCATCCAGTCATTCTAACGCTGGCCGCAAGGGATCCGCTTCCTTTTCTAACATGACGCTCGATACGTGACGTCTTGACGCTATCCCGAGCGACCTGCCACTCTATTGGCTTTATCCTATCAGCACCCAGCTGAGGCGTGTCTACTCTCCGGACTCTGGGTATTTAAGCTTGCTTCTCTCATCAGCTCATTGCCCTGTCGTGGTTCTAGCTTGTCTAGTCACTCAGTGCTCTTGTATTCTAGTATTCTCTTTGGTTCTGACCCGGCTTGTTGTACTATTCTGCTTATCTCTGTTATCCCTCTGACCCGGCTTGTCTCTCGCTTACCTGTCTTCTCGTTCCCTCGACCTCGGCTTGCCTCTGACTATTCTCTGTTATTCTCTGTACGTTAGTCCGGCCATTCTAAGGCCCGGTATACGTACCTTTCTACTGTTTGTACTCTGCGTGTTGGATCCCTGTCCCGATCCTGACACCCCCTGGGCGGTGGGTGGGGGCCCTACAATAAAATAAGGGGGGGACCTAATGTCATCCCCCCTGGCCCCCACCCCCTGAGCAGTGGGTGGGGGCCCTAAATACAAATGGGGGGGACCTAATGTCCTCCCCCCCTGGCCCCCACCCTTGAGCGGCGGGTGGGGGCCCTACAGTAAAATAAGGGGGGGGACCTAATGTCCTCCCCCCTGGCCCCACCCCTGAGGGGTGGGTGGGGACCCGAAATACTAATAAGGGGGGGACCTAATGTCCTCCCCTTGGCCCCCACCCTTGAGCGGTGGGTGGGGGCCCTAAATTCCAATGGGGGGACCTATTGTCCTCCCCCCATGATCCCCACCCCTGAGGGGTGGGTGGGGGCCCTAAATACTAATAAGGGGGGCCTAATGTCCTCCCCCCTGTCCCCCCTGGGTGGTGGGTGGGGGCCCTACAGTAAAATAAGGGGGGACTTAATGTCCTCCCCCCTGGCCCCACCCCTGAGGGGTGGGTGGGGGCCCGAAATACTAATAAGGGGGGGACCTAATGTCCTCCCCCCTGGCCCCCACCCTTGAGCGGTGGGTGGGGGCCCTAAATTCCAATGGGGGGGACCTATTGTCCTCCCCCCTGGTCCCCACCCCATAGCGGCGGGTGGGGGCCCTAAAAAAATGTCCCTCCCAGTTGACTAGGGGTCCCCAAACCCTAGTCACCCCCCCACAAAAAACAATTATCCCCCTACCTACCCCCCTCACCCTAAAAATAATGAATGGGGACCTTTAACTAAGTACCTGTAAAAAAAAATCAAACTTACCATTCGATGTTTTCTTTCTTCTAAAATCTTTTTTCAGCCCAAAAAAAGGGCAAATAAAAAAAAAACATAATAACCGACGCACTTAAAAAAAAAAAAAAAAACGAGCGCCCCAAAAAAAAAAATCCATCTTCACCCGGCGAGGGCTCCGCGCAGACTGGGCTGTGCAGGGCGGGGGAAGCCTTATAAAGCCTTCCCCCGCCCTTCAATTAGGCTCAGAGCACTGGGTTTAAGCCATCCAATCAGAGTGTTCTGACAGGTAAATGAAGAGACTGACAGGTAAGTCTCTACATTTACCTGTCACAGCACTCTGATTGGTTGGTTTGAAATCCACCAATCAGAGTGCTCTGTGTCATTTTACACAGCGTGGGAAAGTTCTTTGGAATTTTCCCACGCTGTGTAATTTGACTCATAACTCTCTGATTGGTTACTTAATCCACCAATCAGAGTGTTATGAGTCAAATTACACAGCATGGGAAAATTCCAAAGAACAATAGGTCCCTCCCTTATTGGTATTTAGGACCCCCACCCGCCGCTCAAGGGTGGGGGCCAGGGGGGAGGACATTAGGTCCCCCCTTATTAGTATTTAGGGCCCCCACACACTACTCAGGGGTGGGGGCCAGGGGGGAGGACATTAGGTCTCCCCCTTATTAGTATATAGGGACCCCACCCACCGCTCAGGGGTGGGTGCCAGGGGAGAGGACATTAGGTCCTCCCCTTATTCCAATTTAGGGCCCCCACCCACCGCTCAGGGGTGGGGGCCAAGAGGGAGGACATTAGGTCCACCCCCTTATTTTACTGTAGGGCCCCCACCCACCGCTCAGGGGTGGGGGACAGGGGGGAGGACATTAGGTCCCCCCCTTATTCCAATTTAGGGCCCCCACCCACCAATCAGGGGTGGGGGCCAAGAGGGAGGACATTAGGTCCACCCCCTTATTTTACTGTAGGGTCCCCACCCACCGCTCAGGGGTGGGGGACAGGGGGGAGGACATTAGGCCCCCCCCCTTATTCCAATTTAGGGCCCCCACCCACCACTCAGGGATGGGGGCCAGGGGGGAGGACATTTTTTTTTTAACAGTGAGCAGCCACAGGCTGTTTAATAGACATGCCCCTACTCGCTATACTGCAAAATGTACTAATACTAAGTAATCTTACATATTACATAGTTACATAGTTAGATAGCTGAAAAGAGACTTGCGTCCATCAAGTTCAGCCTTCCTCACACCTGTTTTTTGCTGTTGATCCAAAAGAGAAAAAAACAAAAAAAAAAAAAAACCCCAGTTTGAAGCACAATTTTGCAACAAGCTAGGACAAAAAATTCCTTATTGACCCCAGAATGGCAGTCAGATTTATACTTGAATCAAGCAGTTATTACCCTACATTGAAAGATTATATCCTTGAATATTCTGTCTTTGCAAGTATGCATCTAGTAGCTGTTTGAACATCTGTATGGACTCTGATAAAACCACTTCTTCAGGCAGAGAATTCCACATCCTGATTGTTCTTACAGTAAAAAAACCTTTCCTTTGCCTTAGACGAAATCTTCTTTCTTCCAGTCTAAACGCATGGCCTCGTGTCCTATGTAAAGTCCGGTTTGTGAATAGATTTCCACACAATGGTTTGTATTGGCCCCGAATATATTTGTATAATGTTATCATATCCCCTCTCAGGCGACGTTTTTTTAAACTAAATAGGTTTAAATTTGTTAACCTTTCTTCATAGCTGATATGTTCCATTCCTTTTATTAATTTTGTAGCCCGCCTCTTTACTTAGTAAATGTGGCTGAAAGACCAATTTAGGTCTTTCAGCCTTTTAGTAGATAGCTCCCTAATACCATGGGAATTAGGGAGTTATCTACTTATTCATTCCTGTCATTACATTATCTTGTGGATTATTGTTGGTCCTTACTTTGGGGAAAAAGGGTATTCGTGGCGGTGATACCTTGACAGACCGACACAATCAGTTCAAATTTTACTTTATTGGAAATCATTATTGCTACGCCTCACTTTTTTTCCCTATTCATCATATTAGCTTGATAAACACGTGGATAATGGGAAAATCTCCACAGTTTCTTCGTTAGATCATTCCTGTGAGTCGCTTAAACACATTGATATGATTTTCACATCGAGTATGATACAATTGACCTCTTATACGTGGAGTGCTGATTTCCCGAGCATTAACTGATATAAAATGAAGTGTCATTTATATTAGTTCTGTTGATTTGAAACTCACATTCTTCATCTCAGCTTATTCTTCTCTGCAATAGTACCCTCTGAAAAATGAAATAATACAAATTAAAAATAACTTATTTCATACTTAATATCCATACTACATTCATACTTTAAATAAACATCATGTGTGATCAAAAATCTCATTTCCGATCTGACCTATTTCCATTTTAGGTCACACTTAAGGTGTGCTAGCTTTCTATCATAATTTTATTACAAAAGTTTCAGTTTCAATTGATATTTATTTTTCTATTTGTATTAATCTGTATTACTCCTCCCCCCCCCTTTTCCATCTCTCAGTGGAAGTTTTCCCTTAATTATAGTTTCCTTTTTCTTTCCCTTTTCCCAAAAAAATAATAATAATAAATTTAAATGATATGTCTCTCTCTCTATTTCTCTATTAATAAAATAAATAGAAAAATAATAATAAAATATATATATGTGTAATTTCGTTCTAACTGTATTTTAAAATTAATATATATATATATTGATATCAAAATACACGTAGAACAAAATAATATCTACATATCTATATACATAAGTATATAGATATATATCACTATATATATACCTATATATAAATAAAAATAATTTAAAAAAAATTATATACACACATATATATATATATATATTTGTGTAAGGGGCAAATAGCCGTATATGGAGTAAGGATCCAGCATAAGCGTATGATAGTATAAAGGGAGCAAGTCGGTTGTGGTGTGCCGAGACCGACGATACGGTAGGCCTGTAAATAAAGAGGGCCCACCAAGGAGTAAGAAAGTAAAGTAAATGGAAAGAAAAGACAAAGTGTTGAAATGAGGAGTGGGTGGGAGGGTCATTCTGATGCTGACCTCAAGCGATATGAGTCAGGTATAGGGGAGTGATATAGGGGAGGGAATTAATTTAAGCCCCTCCCACAAATACAGGCCAAACGGCCTTAATACTTGTGTAAGGGGCAAATAGCCGTATATGGAGTAAGGATCCAGCATAAGCGTAGGATAGTATAAAGGGAGCAAGTCGGTTGTGGTGTGCCGAGACCGACGATACGATAGGCCTGTAAATAAAGAGGGCAAAAATGAATAATCAAAGATTTAATACAGTCAACAAATATATACAAATTAACCAGACATTTCTTTAAATGCATTACAGTATTTAATTCCTGGAAGGATTTTTAAGATAGGAATCTAGGACCGAAAGTGGACACCATTTGTTGTGGGTAGGATAGTATGTTATCTCTACTGTTGGTGCGTGTTGACTCGTTTCGGAATGTGGTATAGCCAATAGGTAATGATATATGTGTTTACGTACGTGGGATCGTTGAAGACAATGATCTGTCTGAGTGGTGGTGATGGTAGTGGATTCTCTGGCCTGAGAAAGGCATAAAAGGCAATGTGCATGGCTGGTAATGGCGACGTGGTAGTATAATTGAATGGTTGTAGATCTAATAGGTCCGATAAGGATGAAAAGTTGGATGGCTATTGGTAATCTCTTAGAGGAACGTGGGGGAATGGATTCCTGAAAACCTCTGAGTATATTCTTGTCTGGAATGATAGCATGAAGTTATGGTAGTTTTGGCCATAGGTTATCCTGTGTTGTTGAATGCCTGTAAAATATATAATTAATGGTGTGTGAGATAGTTTAAATTTAAGGTGGCAAAAAGAAGCAAAACCTAGGAGAAATGTTATTATTATTATTATTATTATTATTGCCATTTATATAGCGCCAACAGATTCCGTAGCGCTTTACAATATTTTGAGAGGGGGGGATGTAACAATAAATAAGACAATTACAAGAAAACTTACAGGAATGATAGGTTGAAGAGGACCCTGCTCAAATGAGCTTACAGTCTATAGGAGGTGGGGTATTAGAAACATTAGGATAGGAAATATCAAGTAGGAGTGAAGCAGAGCTGGAGGAGAGAGCAAAGCACTATCCCATAGGAGAGCAAGCGACAGGTATGTAAGGGAGAGATTACTCTGGGAGGCCATACGCTTTCCTGAAGAGATGGGTTTTAAGGCCCTTCTTAAATGATTGAAGACTAGGAGAGAGTCTGATGGCAGTAGGCAAGTTATTCCATAGGAGAGGAGCCGCCCGTGAGACACAGGTTACATAGTTACATAGTTACATAGCTGAAAAGAGACTTGCGTCCATCAAATTCAGCCTTCCTCACATATGCTTTTGCTGTTGAGCTATGTCGTGTTCCAATGAGATTCTTTAAGCCAGGTGAAAAGCTGTGTTATGCGTTCTACAAGTATGGGACGAAAGTGCTAGGTGGCATAGTGGATGCTATGCTGCATGAGTATGTCTAATCCACGATTTTGTCTCTGGAACGAAAGAGTGGCCGTGACTGTATGGGCGGCTGTAGGAAGCGTATGATTAACATGCCTGGAATATAAATGAGACAATTGTCGGCAGGGATGTATACCCCCGCCTAGTACATGAAAGTAAAAGAAATGTGATAAGTTGCCAACCAAGTGAGTTCCCCAGAATTATCATGACCTTATGGATGAGTAGTGGCGTTTGTTGATGATATGACATGTGCTTAGTTGTCTGAGTAACAACAGATTGATGACCCTGACCATGATTTACCCCATGCCACAGCAGCTGCTACAGTGGGGTAGATCCCCCAAAGGGGCTGAGGTGGTGGAAAAATTTCCAAACCTGGATGCCATGGCCAACAGCTCCAAAGCAATCGTTCCCGGTAGGTCGCTGCCAAACCCGTGGTAGACGCCGCGTCTGACCATCTGGTTGGAAAAGTGTCAGACAATCCTGGAAGGAACATGCTTTTACCATGCCAAGTGGTTAAGAAATTCCCCCCCATGTGCAGGTCTACTGTTGCTGGGGTGTCTAGGGATATCCTCTGATCGTCATGTTGGAAGTGTTGAAAAAAGGGGAAAGTACTCTGGATGTGAAAGCGTGGTCTTGTGGTATGATTGGCATGGCAAAATTAAGGAACCTGGTAGGGATTGTAGTTCCTTGCAGTTGTAAGAACTAAGCAGGAGGTAGTGATTGATGTAGTCGAGAATGTTCCCTATTTGTCTTGTGGTAACTTGCGTGTATGGATCCCGACTCAAGACGTATGCCCAGTAATGTGATGATAGTGTCTGGGCCTTCTGTTTCGGATGGGATACTGGGACGCCCAAGTGGTCAACCAGATTAAGCTGCCGTGAGGCTTCTAGTGAAAAATATGTTATCTTTGATCAACAAGAAGTCTTCTAGATAGTGTATGACTGTATGGCCTCTGGATATGTTATCATAACCAGCACAGAGTATCTGCGAATATCAATAGTAGGCTAATGGTAAGGTAGATCAATGGTGTTGTATAGTAAGGAAACTCCTCGGAGGGTATGAGGGATTCGAGACTTGGAGTAGCGGAGGGGTGTGGTGCCAATAAGTCTATGGTTAGTCTTTGGAAGACCCCTCTGCAAATCTTGGCTATGAGTGTGTTTACAGCCAATGGTTCTGTTGTGCTGACTAAGTGAGGGCATGCTATATTCCTTGAAGGTGTATTTATGATACCTGTATGGGAGCCCTTTGAAGCTCCAGAGCTTTAGTAAATCTACTACTAGTCTGGAAGGGTGATGAGTCAGGAGTGTTGAAAATGCATTGGTGTGTACAGATGGTAAGTACGTTATTTGTAAGTTGTATTGGGACACATGGTTTGTCATGTGCCCTGAACCATTTGAACATATATGCAACAGTCTATATGCAATGCAACTACTCATATCAATTGTCTCTGGTAGTTCACAGGTGCTGGTACCTGGAGCCTGAGAGTGCTCGTCCATTTGTTTGGGACAAAATCCCTTCTGTATGGGTACCTGCACAAATAAACATCTCTACATATTCCAAATGCCAACCCAACCAAGGGATGGTCAGTTCCCGATTTACCTGGAATCCCTGGATCTGACCATCACAGATACATCATCATACATATATATGCCTTGCTTCCCCAATGTGCTGGGATCATACGTGCAGGGTTAACATCTTGTGTGTCATAAGAATTGATTGTACCAGGTAACAGAGTTTCGGTTGGTGCTGGTTGTACGGTAGTGTGAGGGCTGTGGTGACTGACTCGAGATTGCCAGTCTGTCATAAATTTTTTGGCTCATGAGTTTATGAGTGAGGCTAGCATGGCCTGGGTGTCACCTGAGCTGGTGTAGCTGGGCCTTCCCCTGTCTCCGTGTTGTCTGTTGATGTATGGAGGAGTTTGAATAACTCTGCTTTCCTTGCTGTGGCAGGGTAGGGGATTTGTCACCTCCTTAGGTCGGTGGTAATGTGTGGGATCGTCCAGGATCTGATTGCTGCTGGACTAGCAACATCTCCTCTGCTTGAAGGTGTATCAATTCTAGCCGGGGTGCTAGGAAGAGGTGATTCTAAAATAACAATAAAGATTGCAATTATTATTTGTACCCAGGGGTTTTGTAATGGCTTGCTAGCTAAACCGTAAGGCGAAACGATTAGGCTTGGTGTTTTTTGGTGACTGGTGAGGCCCTGCTAGTTGCCAAGTGGCTTGAGAGGCTCTATCTATGCTTGGCGCGAGGGGATTTTGTGTGGCCACCGAACGTTGTGGCAGGATGTTGGCCTCTCGGTGACAGTAACCAGAAAATAGGAAGGGGAGTGACAGGTGAGGCCCTCTCTATGATAAAATGCGAGGCGGCTAGCTCACAAGTGGCCCGAGGGGTGTATGCCTTGCGGGACCACTAACCGAAGCATAATGCAGAGAAAAAAGGGGGTAATACCTATTGGGCCCTAGAACCCTAATTGCCAGTACACTATTACTATTCCAGGGAAGGTGAAGAGATGGATAACTACGTGAGCAGGTGTATGTACCTGGTAGTATGGTATTGAACCTGACAATCCATATACTGTAACCTGAATGGATAAAACCGTATGGCATAAGGAAATATGGCATAGACCAAGCTTATCTTAATACATACAGTATATGTGAAAAGTAAAGTGCCGTGATGTGTAAATATTAAACATCGTAGCCATACTGGTTAAATATGTATCAATCTTAACCTATTAAGTGCCGTATGTACAAGTGAAAAAGTGGTCTGTCCCCACCTTGTATGTTTTATGTCCCCTTTCTAGGGAAAAGTCTGTTGAGTGAGCAGCGTGCTGTGAAAAATGTATGTGAACTATATTACCAGTTACCTATATACAGATGCATCTGCTACTGTGTAATAATATATGTATTTATACCAGATGTTTGATATAGTACTTGCTTTGTGAATTGTTGTATGTCTTATTGAATGGTAGGGGTCAGTGAACATGGTGTTGCAAAATGCAAGTGCACTGGAGATCTGCCGAGTGCCCTATAGGTGGCAATGTAGTTGGATACTGATGGTATGTGAAATGTTGTTTGTCTGTTACATAGTTACATAGTTACATAGTTACATAGCTGAAAAGAGACTTGCGTCCATCAAGTTCAGCCTTCCTCACATATGTTTTTTGCTGCCCGTTGCTGCCCGTTGCTGCCCGTTGCTGCCCGTTGTTGACCTATAGGTGTCAGTGTTTTGGTGTTTGTAAAACCCCATGAAAATTGTCAACGTACTTGACAGACCTGTAGGTGGCAGTGTTGATAGAACCACTGTTGGTCTTGATGTGAAATGTAAATTATTGTGAATTAAACCTGAAGTTGAGCCCGTGCTGGAGTTTAATTTATGGTTTATGGTTATGTTTAAAACAATCTTATGTGTAATTTATATTGGCTGGTAAATTGTATATGACATGTGAAGACAGTTTTGCTGTTGACCAGTAGGAGTCAGAAATGCTGATTGTATGGTAAAAATACCCTTTAACCCTTTAAGGACCAAACTTCTGGAATAAAAGGGAATCATGACATGTCATACATGTCATGTGTCCTTAAGGGGTTAATCCTACCGTTTGACAGATAGGAGTCAGTGTAAAAGCGAAAAATGTTGTAGTTAGTTTGTTTGCTTATGAAGTGAAATAAAGTCTGAGAAGCCTGTAGTATACCGATTGACCGGTAGGGGTCAACATGTAGGCGAAAAATGCCGTGGTTCGTTGGTTTGTACATGAAATGCAATAATGTCTGAGAAGCCTGTAGTACACTGAATGACCAGTAGGGGTCAGTGTGTAGGGGAAAATGCAGTGGTTTATTGTTTTGTACATGAAAAGCAAAAACGTCTAAGAAGCCTGTAGTACACCAAATGACTGATAGGGGTCAGTGTGTAGGTGAAAAATGCAGTGGTTTATTGGTTTGTACATGAAATGCAATAATGCCTGAGAAGCCTGTAGTACACCAAAAGACCAGTAGTGGTCAGTGTGTAGGCGAAAATGCAGTGGTTTATTGGTTTGTACATGAAAATGCAAAAAACACGTCTAAGAAGCCTGTAGTACACCGAATGACCAATAGGGGTCAGTGTGTAGGTGAAAAATGCAGTGGTTCGTTGGTTTGTACATGAAATGCAATAATGTCTAAGAAGCCTGTAGTACACACAAAGACCGGTAGGGGGTTTAAACGAATGATATGCATGAACATGCAATGGTTTTAGAACAGACTTAGACAAAATGCAGCCGTAAAGTGAGGACCTGACCCGTGCATGGTGCCGTGGGACTGATGCCTGGCGTAACGGGTAGGTCAACTTACGGTTTATGAGTCACTTGGAAACCATCCACGGCGATGGATTGAAGAAAGAAGGTGGTAGCCCGGAAAAGCCTGTGGCTGGATTCCTGACACAGCTCAGTTTAGAAAACCTCATGGAGTAATCAGGTAAAATGGCGTCTGGATGACCCGGAAGTGGAAATCATTCTGATGCTGACCTCAAGCGATATGAGTCATGTAAGGGGTGTCCCTTATATAGGGGAGTGAATTAATTTAAGCCCCTCCCACAAATACAGGCCAAACGGCCTTAATACATATATACATACAACGATACAACAAACACTGGCCACAATTTTATGGCAAGACAGGAGGCTTCATATTTGCTTTATCTTTCTTTACTGAACCTCCCAGCAGCAAAGGAACAGTTAACAGTAATGTAAAAAGTTCAACCAATCAGATAGTATAACAGTATTATATGATGTCATCAAACTCCTCCCATATCCTCTTTCTTTGCTGCTTGCCTCCCAAGTGAGTCTACTCCAATTATATTGCTGTGTCATTTAACCTTTAATACACTATTTCAATTAAAAAATGTATTACAATGGTCATATATCTTTAACACTTTATTCACTTATCACTTTAACAACACTTTCTGTGGAAACATTTATGCTCTATTTATTTTAATTTCATTCTATTCAATCTTGGACTACTTTGTCAATTTCCTATTAAACTTTATTTAGGTTTCCCCTTTAAATCGCAGGAGGTTTTTCCTCCTGCGACTCATTACTGCTTTTTACTATTCTCAGTTTCGCGCCCTCGCGTTACCCCACCCAGTCGCATCAGCACTTAGCAAGTGCATTGTTTCCCGCCCTTTTGCTGGCGGCGGCCATTTTATTTGCGTTCCAGTCACCAGAGCAGCGATCAACTCGCCTGACTTCGGATCTGGTAAGTACTATTTTCCTCTTCTGTTTATAGCACATTAAAGTGCTAATACCTTAATTTCTTTTAGTGTTTTTTCCCCCCTTTTATTTCCTTCTCAGGATTTTTTCCAACACCTGCTGTATTATCATTGTTGTTACTAAATAAAGGAAGGCTTTGTGGGTGACCCCCCACCATTTTATTATCTGCCACTTCATTATATTGAGTGTCTTTAATATCAATTCTTAAGGTGTTTTTAACACCAATATTACTGTTAAGGGTGACCCCCTTATACAAATGCACTATAATTAAAGTGATACAACACTTTAATATCAATTCTTAAGGTGTTTTAACACCAATATTACTGTTAAGGGTGACCCCCTTATACAAATGCACTATAATTAAAGTGATACAACACTTTAATATCAATTCTTAAGGTGTTTTAACACCAATATTACTGTTAAGGGTGACCCCTTTATACAAATGCACTATAATTAAAGTGATACAACACTTTAATATCAATTCTTAAGGTGTTTTAACACCAATATTACTGTTAAGGGTGACCCCTTATACAAATACACTAAAATTAAGTGATACAACACTTTATTACTACTCAGCGGTGAACCCCACTGTCTATGGTTATAATTAAGTGGTTAACCCCACTGTTTACTATCATAGTGGTACAACCCACTTGTGTATATTTTAGTGGACAACCCCACTAAATATTGAGTGCCGCCTACGTATTAAACTACACAAATATTTTGGGTGACCCCCATCTATACTCTGAAATAATTTTGGGTGAACCCCATTCAACTCCATTCTTTCAAATTAATATACTTAACTGTTTGGCAACCGCTCTAAGACATACCATGTCTGACAATAATGAGCCCGCTATATCCCAGGTACTCAGAGCCTGGTTGGTTTCAACCATTGCAGATTCCATCCCCAAGGCATTAGCAGCCTTTAGTGAGAAGACTTCGGCTGAAGTCACCCCTACTGCACGTCAACTCTCTGATTCCGAGGACTCTCAACCCTCGGATCAGGAGGTTACACGCAAACGCCCCTGGAAAGGGGAGAGTAGGTCTGCGGGCAAGGGCAAGGCTCCTGCCAAGTCCCATAAATTGATTGCCACTCGCCCCGTTCAAGCTAACTTTAACCCCTTATAGGGTCTACATCCCACACGTTAGACGGGGTTGACTATTATTTCCTTGGATATTCTGATGAGGACCCCTCGGCGAATGCGCTAGGGGATACCCCATCGGAATTTGTCAAGGAAACCTTTCTCACACAAAGATCTAGATGCTATACTACCTAATCAAAAAGACCCGATTCAGACATCCTTTTGGATGCTTCGGTGTCCCTTTATTTGACACCCACGGTCGGCAGAATGGGCTCCACCAGAGCACATTTCCAACTTTTGTAAAATGTGGTTATGCAAACCACTGGACAAAGAAATTAGGGCAAAACTCAGAGCCGAGTGCCCTCGACCGACCATTCCAAACAAGGTAGCTCTCACGCCAGATTTGACCGAAACACAGTTAGAGAGTGGGCCCGGAGAGCCTTATGCTTACTAGGCAACGCTAATGTGGCCATGTCCACCGAGAGACGCTAGGCGGCACTGTACAAACTGGATGCAAAATTAGCCGATCTGAGCTCCCGAGAACTGGGACCAGAGGCAATGGATTACTGTTTGGGGACTCGTTCATGAAAGACTTTTCCAAACATGTAGCGGTGTTCACCACCCTAAATAAGGCCCAATCCTCCTTGCGCAGGGTTTTTCGTTCTCAGTCAGGCCGTTTTTCTGGGAGAGCTGGACGTTATAGAGGCCGAACGAACAGCAGAATCGCCTTCACAGGCTACAGGCCTCGCCCCTCTGAAAACTATTGGCAATCGGGACAACCCCGACCCTACCACAGGCAACTATTCACTAATAGAGGGTCTATCCGGGGACATGGATCTGCCTCCCTACGCGGAAGAGCTGCTCCAGGTAATAAATCTCCCTTCTTTCAATGTACCTATAGCAGGTCGATTAACCAGTTTTTCCAACAGTGGGAATTACTTTCTCAGGATCTATGGATCCTACACACAGTCTAAGGGTTCAAATAGATTTCCTTTCCACCCCTTCCAGGACACCCCACCTACACCACTACAGATGTCTGCAGCAGACAACCTGACACTACAAACCAAACTGCGCAAGCTAGTAAAAAAAAAAAGGGCCAATAGAGAAATCCCCTTTCCCGCATACTTTTCTAAGCAACATTTTTTTGGCCACAAAAAACTGGAGACCTACGCCCAATTATCAACTTAAAAAAACCTGAATCACTTTGTCAGGTATCGCCACTTCAAGATGGAGGGCATCCATCTACTCAGGGACCTCCTTTGCGTGGCAGATTGGTTCTCCAGCTTCGATCTCAAAGACGCATACCTCACAGTTCCTATTGCTCGCAACCATCGAGCTTTCCTTCAATTCCTCTCGCAAGAGGAAATCTGGCAATTCACATGCCTCCCGTTCGGACTTTGCTCCGCACCATGATGTTTCACGAAACTGATGGCGCTACTCCGATCACAGGGGATTCGATCCATCATATATTTGGATGAAATCCTGATAATGGCACAAGACATTCACAAATTGTTATCAACCCATCAGATTTGCTTACGCGATCTGGCCCATACTATAGGCCTACTGTCCGCCTCTATCCAAGCCATTTACCCAGGACCTTTACACTACCGAGCCATGCAATGGCTCAAGACATACTACCTACACCGTTCCACCTCCTACGATCAGTACATCCAACTGACAGACGAAGTTCGTATAGAACTTCACTGGTGGCTTCACAATATGGAAGCCTGGAATGGCAAAGCCATCTTCGGATCACAACCAGATTTCATTCTGGAATCCGATGCCAGTCTCCTGGGATGGGGCGCCACATGCGCCCAAGGGTCCACAGGGGGACTTTGGTCCCCATCCGAACAAGCACTGCACATCAATTGTTTGGAATTGATTACAGGATATTTCGCAATTCGCAGTTTCGTGAAAGACTTTTTCAACTGTTCACTTGTACTGCACATGGACAACGTCTCTGCAGTGCGCTATGTGAATCCGATCTGACCAAAGATCTTTACCAATTCTGTCTAGAACGGAACTTATCTATCAGAGCGGAATATCTTCCGGGCACGGACAACCTAGTCGCGGATTGGTTCTCTTGCCATTGGAGGGATGTAAGCGATTGGCAATTAGACCCCGGCGTGTTCCACCAAATTCATTGCCTTCGCGGGCCCCTTACACTGGACCTGTTTGCATCCCGTCTGAACCGCCAGATGGAAGCCTTTATCAGCTGGCTCCCAGACCCCAGTCATGGGCAGTCGACGCCTTTCTACATCCTTGGCCAGAGACAGGAGCCTATGCGTTCCCACCTTTCTCCATGATCCAACGCACCCTCTACCGGGTCAAAGCCCTAATAGTGACGATAGTCATTGTCACTCCACTAAGGAGAACCCAGACTTGGTTTCCAACCCTGTTAGAATTATCAGTGAACTATCCCATTCTTCTACCTCGATCACCCGACATCCTCAGGAACCCAACAGGGCACTTTCACCCACTCGCCCTTCAGGACCAGCTCCAGCTTGTAGCTTGGACCGTTTCAGGGGATCTTGGAACGTCTCAGGACTTTCGGAGACAACTCATGCTCTCCTATGGGACTCCTGGGCCCCAGGCACTAGTCGAGCTTACATCGCTGCATGGAAGACATGGGTCAGCTGGTGTTTGGAAAGGGACACTGATCCCTTTTCAGCACCTCTGACGATCATCCTAAATTTTCTGTCTACCCTATTTGATCAAGGTAAATCCTATCGATCAATTAATGTCTATAGATCCACTATCTCTGCGGCCCATAATCCTATTGACAATGCGTCAATAGGGAAACATCCTTCAGTCTGTAGACTTTTACGAGGGATCAGGTTAGCCAGACCCCCTCTTCTTAAATACTTCTGTTTCTGGGATATCACTCAAGTCTTTTCCCTTTTAGAATCCTGGACCGCTAATGAAAATTTGTCGCTACGTCAACTTTCGGCCAAACTGGCCTTACTCCTATGCCTGGTATCCTTCCGTAGGGTCTCGGATATCCGAGCATTTGATCCCCACGCAGTAGCCTTCTCGCCTGAAGGCGTTAAGTTTCACATCACCAGACGAACAAAACTAATTCTTCCTCCGTATTCTACCTTACTTTCCTAATAGACAGTCACTCTGCGTAAGGCATTATTTAGATGCCATCACCACTCTACGCCCCCCTACGGGACCCCTCCTCGTGTCTTATGTAAAACCACACAAACCGGTATCCGCACCCACCGTCACACGGTGGATCAGATGGATACTAGCGCAAGCAGGCATTGACTCAAATTTTGGCGCATATTCAGTCAGAGGAGCAGCCGCATCCTCAGCCTTTCGCGCGGGGAGCTCTCTCTCAGACATTTTGTCATCTGCAGATTGGTCCAGAGAGTCCACATTCCGTACATTTTATTTCAAACCTATGACACATGCTGCATCTTCTATCATATAGGAGCGTTAAAACAGCAAATATGAAGCCTCCTGTCTTGCCATAAAATTAGGGATTATTCTAGCTTTAGTGACTGAATAATCTAAATTTTATTAACGACAGGAGGCGAATATTTCCCCCCCCTTCTTTATTTTCACTTTCTAACACCCGCCCAGGTAAGTTACTATGCATTCCAGTCTACCGGTTACACACACTTTATACACCATCTGCCATAGGTTCACGCCATAACACTTCTAATCTAGTGTTTGAAATATTCAATATTATATTCAAAGAGTAACTACAATTTGTTCTTAACATACATGCCATAAATTGAATTCACCTAGTATGAGAACCTATACTCTCACGTCTTTTCTCTATTCCCTTAGTGTGAAAAATACCTACCTTTGTATATACGGCTCCTTCAAGCACGCTGAAGATTCCACATGTTGACTACTTCAGGACTCCAACTTAGTCCGCAGTTCATCGTTACAGTTTACACGGTTGACACAGACATATCATCGACCACAGCAAGAAAGAGGATATGGGAGGAGTTTGATGACATCATATAATACTGTTATACTATCTGATTGGTTGAACTTTTTACATTACTGTTAACTGTTCCTTTGCTGCTGGGAGGTTCAGTAAAGAAAGATAAAGCAAATATTCGCCTCCTGTCGTTAATAAAAAGCTAGAATAATCCCTAATTGGCGTTCAAATTAGTTTTTTGCATTTTTCACACACAAACAAATATTAACACTAACTTTGGCCAGTGTTTGTGACCAAGTGGCTACAAAAAAAGAGGGGACATACCCCATTTGCAATACCTTGGCTTGTCTAGTTTTGCAAATGGTATGCCATCATTGGGGTAATTCTAATTCCTGGGCTACCATACGGTCTCAAAGGCAACGTAACCAATCTGGCGAATTTCAATGTGAAAAAACTGAAAAATGTAACATGCTATATTTGACCCTGTAAAAACACCATAAAAAACCTGTACATACTGGGTACTGTTTTACACGTGAGACATTGCTGAGTACAAATATCTGTATTTTATTGCAGTAAAAGCAAACAGTATTATGACATTCACAGTTAGAATTTCACGTATATCTAAACATTTTTTTTAAATTCTTATTTTCTCCAATTTTTTTTTACATTTTATTCATATTATATTATGTTTCATACCTAAATATTTAAAGTTAAATAAAAGCCTTGTTTCCCCATGAATAAAATGATATATAATAAGTGTGGGTGCACATAATGTCAGGATATTTATATCGGCAGACATTTTGTGCTATGATAGAAATTAAAAATGTATATTGTCTGAATCACTCAGAACAGAGCAGACTCCATTTTGGATTTCAAGCTAACAAAGACACAAATTTCTATCCTTTCTGTGACTAACCTAGCCAGAGCTAAATAATGCATTGTATATACAAACCAAGTGATAAGAAATGAAACGCTGGATGGATTCTCTGTCTAGATGCTGATGGAATAGAAATAATTCTAAACCCAGACATTTGTGACAGAGAAGATTAAATAATTTAATTTTACTTTCTAAATTTCACAAGGTCTCATTGTAAAGTTTAAGGTGAAACTTAGTTTACGAACTGTCATATTAGAAATTACAGCAGGAATTGGAGACACAAAGACTGAGACAAATGCTTTGAACTGACAAGTAAACTTAAAATTATGGCAACCATAAAGATAAACTAAATAATGTCAGAATAGCCACCAGGAAAAGTTAACTCTTTCCTGGATAGGAATGTTTATTTTTTTTTTTTTTTTTTTTATAGTAGATCTTTATTAGAAAATATTTGCATTATTTTTTTGACATACAACAAATATGCGGGAATTAATACTTGGCAGCGTATATGCACATCTATCAGATAAATACATAGTTCTTTTATATTTAAAAATGCATAACACATAATCATAAATAGTGGTCGCATATTCACTTATAATCCAGCATATCAATACTAACATACATAGAAAAACAACAATAGGACACACAAAAAGAAAAAAAAAAAAAAAAAAATTCACCATACTCAGAGCGCATGATCAAAATATATTCTCTTCCACCTGTACTGGGGTTATTAACTTCTATTTTCAGTTTAGGAGGTATTTCTCTATTTATACAGATGTCTATGTGTCCCGTATAAATTAAATTGGAAGATAACCATCTATGGGATAGTTATCCAAATAGTAAGCTGTATTTATCTAACCATTCACAGTACCAATTGTTTTTCCTAGAAGTAAAAGTCGTATTGTTGATCATCTCATGTTCCATTGATATTTGATACCTTACTTGATCTATCAGTAGTCGTTTGTCAAACGACTTGGATACTTTCCAATTTCTCGCAATAATGATTTTAGCAGCAACTAAACAATGAATGGCAAAACAGATCTCTTTTTGGGAATCAAAAGGCAAATTCAGATGTAAAAGAGCCGAAGCAGCGTTCTCCGGAATTCTATTTACAGTCATAGATGCAAAAATATTAAAGGCCCAAGACCAAAGAGCTTTAACAACTGGACATGACCACCAAATATGTATGTAGGTACCTAAATGACTTCCGCATCTCCAACAAGTTACAAGCAATGGATATGTTTATTCACCCAGGTTAAAGAGGAGTTCCAGTCATCTAACGAAATTTGCAATTTCAAATCTAATTCCCACGTCTTAATCAAACTATAAGGCGACTCCTTAAGGGCTTCCAGCATTGCTGAGGCAACAGACATGCTCTTTTTAATAGATTGAGACTTAAACATAAGTTCCAGGTTTTTCGCAAAAATAGAAGTCGATTTGAGCACGTTTTTGTGTATGAAGTTTTTTATCCGCAAATAAGTGAAAATTTCTCTAGATGGAATATGAAAAATATCAATTATGGTCTGAAATGACAAAATATTGTCGCCTTGCATAATTTGTAGTAACTTCATTTTATCAGCGTTGGCCCAGTTCTTTAAAGAAAAATCTTTTATAAGGATTTGCAGTATATCTATTGTACAAGTCTTGGGTATCTTATTACTTAGGCCTAATTTTTTCTTAATTGTTATCCACTCTTCTAAAATTTGAAATAATATCATTGAATTCTTAAACGAGTTCATTAAAGAGTGACTGTCCACATCGAAAGTTGCAATGTGTCTGTTTGAGCCATTTCGGACTCTAAAATATACCATGGTTCAGAGACCTGCACAGGGTCCTGAAGAAGATAGATATGTCTAATAATATTTGCGTAATAGCTGTAGATAATACTAGGATAATTTAAACCACCGTTGGACAGTTTTTTAGTTAGGATCTTTTGAGCAATTCTGGGTTTTTTATTATTCCAGATAAAATTATTGAAACTGGATTGGATCATAGCCAACCAAGGCCCCGGGACTTTAAGTGGAATCATAGAGAACATATATAGCCATTTAGGCAAAATGTACGAATTAATAATATTTATTTTACCTTGCCAGGAAGTTTCTAAATTTTTCCATCTTTTAAGTTTGAGATTCATATTTCTCATGAAGAACATTATATTCCTCTCCATTATGCCTGTCACATTGGCGGTTATAAATAGTCCTAGATAATTTAATTCTGAGTCTGTCCATATAAATTTATAGGAGTGGGTTAAGGTGTTTACCAGATCGTTGTTCAAATTCAAAAACATTACTGTGGTTTTAGTTATATTTAATTTAAAGTTCGAAATATTGGAATACCTTTTAATTTCGGTCATTAGAGCTTTTAAAGAAGACTCTGGGGATGTAAGGGTAAGTAACGCGTCGTCCGCGTATAGTGATATCTTAATATCCATCAAATTCGTTTGGACACCTTGGATTAGGGGATTGTTCCTAATATTGATTGCCAAAGGCTCAATAGACAAAATATACAGCAGGGGGGAAAGAGGACAACCTTGTTGTGTACCATTTTTGAGTGCAAACCACCCTGCTGTAATATTTGGACCCCCCGTTCTAGCAGTGGGGGAGGAATATAGGGCCATAATGGTATCATGTATCCAGCCAGTGAAGCCAAAAGCAATAAGAAGTTCGCTGAGATAGCCCCACCCGACCCTGTCAAAAGCTTTTTCAGCATCTAATGACAGGGCCAGGAAGGACTTCCTATTTCTGTTAGCCCAGTCCAAAGTGTCAATTATTCTCCTAATATTATTGGACGCTTGCCTACCCGGAACAAACCCTATCTGATCTGGGTGGATCAGCGTCGCGACAATAGTCTTAATTCTATCAGCGATGATGGCCGCATAGATCTTCATGTCCACGTTAATCAAAGCTATAGGTCTATAAATACTAGGGTTATGGCTGGTTTTATCGGGTTTCAATATCGGAATAATATTGGCCTGTAGTAATTCAGTTGGAAAATATTTATTTAAAGCTATTTGATTGAACATATCTGTTAAAGGATTAATTAATAAGGACTGCATCTGTTTATAATATATATTCGTGAAGCTGTCAGGGCCCGGAGTTTTGTTAATAGGAAGTCTATTAATTTGGAATTTAACTTCATCAACCGAGATGATCCTATTTAAGGTTAGTAGATCTTGAGCTGTGACTTTTGGGATCTGAGTATCGGCTAGATAGTTTTGAATATTTTTTAAATTAGGCGACAGTTTAAGATTATACAAATCTTCATAAAATTGATTGAATCTGTCCCCTATTGCAGCAGGTGTCGAATAGACCTTTTGGCCATCAATCAATTGTTCCACCCTGTTTTTTGCATAGTGGTTTAGAAGTCTTTTGGATAAGTTCTTATTGGCTCTGTTACCAGTATAGTAGTTTTTTAGTTTTAGTTTATGAATATTTAATTTAATTTTTTGTTCCACTTTCAAATTAATTTGTAAAACATTTAACTTAGTTTTCATTTCTACAGATGGATTTTGTTTATTTAATTTAGATAAATTATAGAACTCAATATACAAATCGGTTAGGGTCTTACCATTTATGGACCTCATTATATGGGCTAGTTTAATTAGGTAGCCACGCATAACTGATTTGTGTGTACACCAGTTGTTTGCCGGCGAAGTATCCGAGGGACTATTTTCTAACCAAAAATTTTTTAATAATTGGGTTAATTCTTCCTTATTCTTCGGGTCATTAATAAGAGCGTCATTCAGTCTCCAAGTAGTATACACCCTTGGGGATTTATTACCAAAGTCTATTAAAATAAGGCTGTGGTCGGACCATAAACTCTCTTTGATTTCAATTGAGTTGCATAAGGCTATCGCTTTAGCCTCTAATAAACAAAAATCAATACGTGCATATGAACCATGCACGCACGATTGATGGGAATAATCTTTATCGGTTGGATGTAGTAATCTCCATATGTCGTGGAGGTTGTATTGTTTACAGATGTTATTTAGTTTCTTAGATTGTTTGGCAGTTCTTTTATCAATTGTAGTAGCAGAGATATAGGTCTTATCCATTTTAGGGTCTCCCACACAATTAAAATCGCCCGCTATAATTAAATACCCCTTAGATACTTTGCCCACTCTATCCATTATTGATAAGAATTTTGTCATAGGGTCGACATTCGGTAAATAAACATTAACTAAGGTATAGGTCATTTTATCCATTACGCATACAATAATTATATATCTAGCTTCTGGGTCTAATTCAATATATTCGATTACCAATTCAATATTACTATTGAAAACGACTGCAACTCCTCTTTTTTTCTTGTCTTTTAAGGAAGCATGGACAATATTGGTAAATTTGTCCCCACCCCATCTTTGTTTAAGATCTTGCAACCAATGAGTTTCCTGTAAGAATGCCACTTGAATGTTATGTTCACTAAGAGTATCATATAGTCTACTCCTTTTTTTTATTAGTATTTAAACCTTGAACATTTAGAGATAATAATTTTAACATCTATGACTATCAGAAAATTAGTCGCATATATTTATATTTAAACCCCCAGTAGCCCAAGATAGAAATTCTATTATCCTTTCTTGCCATACATTTGTCAATGAATTCCTATGCTCTGAGCGCGGAAAAACACACAAAACCATAAAAAAAAGAAAAACCAACCAAAAAACGGACTACAACAACCACTATCGAATTAAAATTGGATCGAACAAGATCCAACATCGTCATCCAGCATACAGCTAGATTAGAGAGAAGATAGTTCTTTCTACTCTATTTTAACCGTAGATTTCAGGTAGTATTAGAAATCAACGGAAACAATGTAGTATCACTACACCAAGAGGGGCAAGCCCACCAAAGGGCCCAGAAAAAACGCCTTGGAGGAAACTACTATACCTGATAGAAGAGAAGAGAAAAAAATATATATATATAATTATACATTTTATATACATTCTTTGATGCCAAGATTTATCACTTGCTTAGGATATTCATTTATGAAACATTTGTGTAAGATATATATTATACATTGCTAGCAACATATGTCTATTGGCGTCATAAATCCAAACCATAAATCAAAAAAAAATAAAAAAATAAAAAAAAACAAGCAACTATTTCGAAGAATATCAATTAGTGTATGTATCCTATCCCAATTACAGAATATTATATCCCCTTGTGATGTTATATTTTACCTGGATAGGAATGTTTAATGGGACGAGACTGCCCTCTATAGACCAAATACTTAAATTGCTATCTGGAAGGTAACCACACCTCCAGTTTTCTATTGGTCTGTCACCTAGTGACGAACAGAGAATTTTTCCCTTTAAAAAGTTAAGACAAAGGGAAGAGAGGGGAAGTCAAAGAGTCGGAGTTGAAGTGAGTTGGAGTTTGGGTTTCAGATTCGGCCATGTCCACTCCAGGGCACTCAGAATTTCTTACACACCAATCACACATCCATTCAGTTCCTGAGACTACCTACTCATCTGATGAGAATGTCTACTCAACTGGTAATTATACTGGTTTCATTTCATTAATCTAAATTAATTAAAATTTTTCTAATAGCATGATATATGACTGGATAAATCACGGTCAGATTTCGATATTCAGAAATCTTAGTTAACTAAGAAATCTATAGTTATAACCATTCTATTCTGCAGATGGAATTAGAATAATTATGTATTAATGTGACATAGCACATGCTAGCATATTGTGATATTTATTCAGGTGTATTGATTTGCTCTAAAATAAGATAAAATATCTGTTTAGGCAAGTTAAAATTCTGCTATTAAGGGTTAATAAGTATAGGGGTGTATATAAAAAATACCCCTTTCTGTCTCATTAGAGATATCTTTGCCAGAAGCTCAAGGAAGCAGGCTGAAGGGTCAGTGTTAGGACCCCGCTTAGGGGGGTCTGCCTTGACGTTGGCAGGCGGGCATTCCCTCCAATGGCCATTGGAGCAACTAAATTACCTCCATTTGTCTAAATATACATAGGGATTAAGGAGAAAGCGCAAGTAACATTTTCTTTTCTTTGGTTTTTACTATATATTGGGGCTGATGTGTGTTGTAGTCATTGCAGCTGGCCCAGTAGTAATGGTACTAAGCGCAGGACTTCTCTTTTTTTATTTGTATTTACTTTGTATCACACAGCCTGGTTACAATGCTGCTGCCCATCCCATGTGTTCCCTATTAAGGGTTGATAAAAAATACCCCTTTCTGTCTCATTAGAGATATCTTTGCCAGAAGCTCAAGGAAGCAGGCTGAAGGGTCAGTGTTAGGACCCGCTTAGGGGGGTCTGCCTTGAGGTTGGCAGGCGGGCATTCCCTCCAATGGCCATTGGAGCAACTAAATGACTTCCATTTGTCTAAATATACATAGGGATTAAGGAGAAAGCGCAAGTAACATTTTCTTTTCTTTGGTTGTTACTATATATTGGGGCTGATGTGTGTTGTAGTCATTGCAGTTGGCCCAGTAGTAATGGGACTAAGCGCAGGACTTCTCTTTTTGTATTTGTATTTACTTTGTATCACACAGCCTGGTTACAATGCTGCTGCCCATCCCATGTGTTCCCTATTAAGGGTTAATAAGTATAGGGGTGTATATAAAAAATACCCCTTTCTGTCTCATTAGAGATATCTTTGCCAGAAGCTCAAGGAAGCAGGCTGAAGGGTCAGTGTTAGGACCCGCTTAGGGGGGTCTGCCTTGACGTTGGCAGGTGGGCATCCCTCCAATGGCCATTGGAGCAACTAAATGACCTCCATTTGTCTAAATATACATAGGGATTAAGGAGAAAGCGCAAGTAACATTTTCTTTTCTTTGTTTTTTACTATATATTGGGGCTGATGTGTGTTGTAGTCATTGCAGCTGGCCCAGTAGTAATGGTACTAAGCGCAGGACTTCTCTTTTTGTATTTGTATTTACTTTGTATCACACAGCCTAGTTACAATGCTGCTGCCCATCCCATGTGTTCCCTATTAAGGGTTAATAAGTATAGGGGTGTATATAAAAAATACCCCTTTCTGTCTCATTAGAGATATCTTTGCCAGAAGCTCAAGGAAGCAGGCTGAAGGGTCAGTGTTAGGACCCGCTTAGGGGGGTCTGCCTTGACGTTGGCAGGCGGGCATTCCCTCCAATGGCCATTGGAGCAACTAAATGACCTCTATTTGTCTAAATATACATAGGGATTAAGGAGAAAGCGCAAGTAACATTTTCTTTTCTTCAGTTCCTGAGACTACCTACTCATCTGATGAGAATGTCTACTCAACTGGTAATTATACTGGTTTCATTTCATTAATCTAAATTAATAAAAAAAATTCTAATAGCATGATATATGACTGGATAAATCACGGTCAGATTTCGATATTCAGAAATCTTAGTTAACTAAGAAATCTATAGTTATAACCATTCTATTCTGCAGATGGAATTAGAATAATTATGTATTAATGTGACATAGCACATGCTAGCATATTGTGATATTTATCCAGGTGTATTGATTTGCTCTAAAATAAGATAAAATATCTGTTTAGGCAAGTTAAAATTCTGCTTATAGAACATGGTAGATTACTCTTATTGGATGGTTCCAGGAAATGACTAATGAGCTGGTTTAGATGTTGTGTTAATTAAAATTACATGAGAATAGGTCTTAATTACCTAGGAGGTCTAGCCAGCATCGAAAGGGTTATTCTAACTGTTAGCTAAAGTTTTATGGCCTTTTGCTGCGATCTGTGAAAGAAAGTTTTTCTTTCTCTGTGAAGTACCGTCCGTCATAAATCTTGTCTTGACAGCTAATGTAGATTCTATACTGTGTCAGCCATTGGAATGTATTGCCATTGTATGCATACTCATGTTATACTAAATATTAATTGATTATTATGATGCATGTTACATATTATTATTATTTAAATTGTCACAATAAATTGTATCTATTTTTATAACAAATTGTGATTTTATTTATATGGAATACATTTCACTTACACGGTAACGATCTTTGGGATCTGAGAATTGAAATAGTGGGCAATTCTCAACTGTTTACTATTATCATCCCATAAATGTCCCCACAATAATATGAAAGAGGCGAATTACGCCTGAACAGACATATAGCGCAAATTAAATTTTTTGTTTACGTTTTATTTTGATCACAACGTGTACATTTGGCTCAGTCCTTAAGGGGTTAAATTTGTTTTACTCTATTTTGTAACTTTATAAGTGTTGCCTTTTTCCAAAAACCGTAATGTCACGTAAACCCAATTGAGTATCTAATTGTGATATGTTTGTATATTGTAAATAATTTTAAATATTAATAATTATTATTCTTACATATACTGTGTTTAACTTGTGAAATAATCTTTCAAATCTTAATTATATATTTTCTACAATTCCATTACTTTTAGTTGCCTTTTTCATATGTAAAATATCTCATCCTTATCTTTAGCTCCTTTTCCTTTCCTTTTTTAACCAATTTTTCCTACCCTTATAGTGAAGTGTGAGTATTATTGATTATTACTTTTTATAGTAAGTGTTAAAAAAGAAAAAAAAAGGAATATGCTTCAGATCTTAAACTCTCCTCTCCATAGCCTCTATTGGTTTCTTTATTACATTTTAATATTACTTCATGAAATCTGTTTTAAATTCAGAGTTCAAATTGGTATTTCTTCAATGGTTATCATATCAAATTGCTTTATATTTCTATTTGACTGTCATATAAGGTTAATATACCAAAGATAATATTAAAACAATCTACATATCTAAAAAAATCTTCTATATTTATACTTTTTTGCCCCAATTAATTTATATACAAAGCTAATTAAATTGATAATTAGAGCTTATATGAAATTATTAAACCAATATTTTTGTGTGAGCAGATTCTGTAATCCCTTTTCTCAATTTTCTCAGTTCTCCATGTTCTACGTGGTTCGAGAGAGAGAAGAAGGGTATGGGAGGAATAAAAATAAAAATAACATTCTGGAAACCGTCCTTGACTTAGATGTCTATGAAATTCCATTTTTTAAGTTGTATTTTTGCTTGAATTGGATCCATAAAATGATGCATTCTGTCTTCACAGTTTATTATAAATTTTGTCGTGAATTCCCATTGATAATGTATCTTCTTCTGTCTTAAAATCGTTGTTATATCTTGGAAACGCCTTCTTGCTGTTAAGGCGACTGCTGAGATGTCTGAGAAGAACTTGATATCTTTATGTTTTTCATCTTTGAGTGGATTATTTCTGATTTGTTTCATATCTTTCAGGTGGTAGTTTGCAAATCGCGCATCTTTAGGTGCTGTCACTTCTTTAGGTTTCTTCTTCTTAACCTATGACACCTCTCTAGGGGATGTGCCCCATACAAAGGTATATCTGTAATTGAAGAAACTAGATCTAGTAGATAAGTTTTAAGTTCTTGGTTTGTGACACTTTCAGGGACACCTCTTATTTTAAGATTTTTTTCTCCTAGATCTCTCTTCTAAATCAGATATTTTTGCTACCAGGGATTGAATTTTAGATTTAAGTTGAAGATTCTCAGTTTGTACTTCCATGGAGTCCCTTTGGAATTTGGTTAATAAATACACTTGTTGCGATTGTTTCTAACTTATATTGGTTACTTAATTTTTCAACTCCAATGTATTCAGGTCCAAATCTATTTTTATCTACCGTATTTATCGGCGTATAACACGCACTTTTTTCCCCTGAAAATAGGGGGAAAATCGTGGGTGCGTGTTATACGCCGATATCCCATAATTACTTACCTGTCCTGAAGCGTGGGCCGGCTTCACAGCGCGCACCGCGGTACAGGAACTTTAATTTCATGTTCCGGTTTCTGGCGGGACTGAAAGGAAGTGTGCACAATAGTGTGCACACTTCCTTTCAGTCCCGCCGGAAACCGGAACATGAAATTAAAGTTCCTGTACCGCGGTGCGCGCTGTGAAGCCGGCCCACGCTTCAGGACAGGTAAGTAATTATGGGAGGGGAAGTACACTATGGGAGGGGGGGGGGGGGGAAGTACACTATGGGAGGAGAGGGGGGCGAAGTACACTATGGGAGGGGAGGGGGGGGAAGTACACTATGGGAGGGGGGGGAAGTACACTATGGGAGGGGGGGAAGTACACTATGGGAGGGGAGGGGGGGAGTACACTATGGGAGGGGAGGGGGGGAAGTACACTATGGGAGGGGGGGTGAATACACTATGGGAGGGGAGAATACTATGGGAGGGGAGGGGGAGAATACTATGGGAGGGGAGGGGGGAGAATACTATGGGAGGGGAGGAGGGGAGAATACTAGGGGAGGGGAGGGGGGGAGAATACTATGGGAGGGGAGGGGGGAGAATACTATGGGAGGGGAGGGGGGAGAATACTATGGGAGGGGAGGGGGAGAATACTATGGGAGGGGAGGGGGAGAATACTATGGGAGGGGAGGGGGTAGAATACTATGGGAGGGGAGGGGGAGAATACTATGGGAGGGGAGGGGGGGAGAATACCTTGGGAGGGGAGGGGGGGAGAATACTATGGGAGGGGAGGGGGGAGAATACTATGGGAGGGTAGGGGGAGAATACTATGGGAGGAGAGGGGGGAGAATACTATGGGAGGGGAGGGGGGAGAATACTATGGGAGGGGAGGGGGGGAGAATATTATGGGAGGGGGGAATACTATGGAAAGGGGGGGACACTATGGGATGAGGGGGGAACACTATGGGATGAGGGGGGAATACTATGGGATGAGGGGGGGGAATACTATGGGAGGGGGGGAAATTTCCTGGAATTTCTTTCTAAAAATGAGGTGCGTGTTATACGCCGGTGCGTGTTATACGCCGATAAATACGGTATTTGTAAAGGTTATCCATCATTAGTATTAAGGAGTCTTGGGAGAGAGGATTGAACACATACTCTCCTTCTTGTGATTTTCCTTCAGAAACAACTGATTGTTTTTTATTTAGTTCATTAAAAATGGACCGCTAACAAAGGGGAGCCAATAGCATCTATTCATATATGGATTTTCTGGTGTGAATAGGAAATTCAACACTGCGTTACAGTCTATATATATATATATATATATAAATGACTGTTTAAAGAGCTGTATTTAGCGCTTACTTTCAGCTCTGCATGCAGCTCATCTGTCAGTCTGGCGCCACTAAAAATGGACCCAGGTGACAGAGGAGAGCCACAGGTAGTGATTGATTTAAGATACTCCTTGGTGTGAACTGCTCACACCAATATTGCAGGACATCCAATGCCGTCCCTGTGACAAACTCCCCTCTCCAAGTGAGTTTGCCACAAACTCCTGGAGGAGCCTGCTTGCCAGTCTCCTGCCCACAGACTATGGGCCCTGCAGGGAAACCTGTAAAAGACTACCAAACTTGACCGACTGTTAGCACTGATTTACCTGGAACTGTTTTGGGCATAGGACCATGTGCACGGTCGGTCAAAACTATGACTTCCAGGAAATTCTTGCACCCCTGAACTGATCTTGGTGATTTTTGAAAAGTTGGGATTATGGGATTTTATGTGTTTTAAGGTACTTTTGGGGTTTCATAAAATTGTATGTTTTTCTGTGCTTGGAGATAATTGGGTTAGATTAGTAAAGTTCCTGATTCAGTTATCTCCCAAGCACAGAGGAGGGATTTTATTGTTTGTGTATGGGAGTGTCTCACTGTATGACTCTGTTTTTATTGGTCTATTTACTTTGTGTCCCTGTGCCCAACAAGGTCCACCTGGGTGGCACCCTTGTTGGGAAACTTGCATAAAAGCCCAGTGTGCCTCCATTGAAATTCTATTCCAACTTACACTCCACAACTGTGTCATCCTGTTATTGGAGGGAAAGAAGATTTACTGTGTCTGCTGTTCCAGCTTGAAGGGGATTCAACGGGGAAAGTCTTTGTAAGGACTAGAGATAATTCCCAATTCGGCTCCAGGAAGGAGCGGTTCCAGGGCCCCAGTCAAGCCACAGCGACGGTGGGCAGAAGTGATGAGGTTTGTCCCCTGTTCCAGCTAGGAAGTAGTCCTTGGCGGAGGTACCCAGCCAGGGGTACAGGGAGCTCCGTTACAGTCCCCACTTGCGGTGTCCAACATAGAACGTCCTTACATCAGGAATTAATTCAAATTGGGAACGAGTTTAAAGGACCACTATAGTGCCAGGAAAACATACTCGTTTTCCTGGCACTATAGTGCCCTGAGGGTGCCCTCACCCTCAGGGTCCCCCTCCCGCCGGGCTGGATGGAGTGGAAGGGGTTAAACGTACCTCTTTTTCCAGCGCCAGACGGGGAGTTCTCCTTCTGCTCTCCTCCTCCTCTCCGCCTCCTCGGCTGAATGTGCATGCGCGGCAGGAGCCGCGCATGCATTCAGCCGGTCTCATAGGAAAGCATTCACAATGCTTTCTTATGGACGCTGGTGTCTTCTCACTGTGAAAATCACAGTGAGAAGTGCGGAAGCGCCTCTAGCGGCTGTCAATGAGACAGCCACTAGAGGCTGGCTTAACCCAAATATAAACATAGCAGTTTCTCTGAAACTGCTATGTTTATAGAAAAAAGGGTTAACTCTAGCTGGACCTGGCACCCAGACCACCTCATTAAGCTGAAGTGGTCTGGGTGCCTATAGTGGTCCTTTAAGATTAGGGAAAAGGGTAGTTTAGAGCACAGACACGTGGAGTTTGAAGGGTTACTCACCCTTCTATGACTGATGTTAGAACTGCTGAAGCTGTTATACAGTGTGAGTGACACAGTCCTCTCTATACTAGTCCTGCAAGGCATTTCCTGCATAAGTACTGTTAGTAGGCAGATGGAAAGTGATCCCTTCCACTTCCTGTGCAGTCACATATTCGGACCCTGAAGAACCTGGGACAGCAGTAAGTTTTACACCCTCTATAACTGTTCGTGCAGCTCTGCTATCAAGTATAGGAATCTGACTGGAACTACACAAGGTAAGCACCAGGAGACACAAGCCAAGTCTCGTGGTGCGTATCTCCCCTCACGAGCACTCCAAAAAGTTACACTACAAGTGCTGTAAATAGGTGTCCCCTACAGGACAGGTGCCTATAGACAGTGCTGGGCAGCACCATGGGCAGCAAATGGGGGTTCTTAGTAAATATAGAAGGGAGTGAATATGCTATTGTCCAGAAATTATGTTGAAGACCCCATCCCTTTGGAGGGGACACCAACACAACTAATATCTGTAAAAAAATAACCATTTCTATATCACCTACATACTTGTATTTTTTATTTTTTTATTTTTTAGCTTCAAAAAGTCCAAATAAAATTCCATATTGTTCCACTGCAACTTTAAGAAAAAAATGGTTTGGGGGAAAAAAGCAGAAAAATAAAAACCACATTGCAATAGTAATAATCCAATGAGCTTGAAAGACAGGGAAACCTTTTATAAGGGAATTCCCATCCCATGCAAACTCAGTCAGAGAGTTCTAATTGTTTGATTTACAATATTAATAATAATCTCAATGGGTGAGCTACTTCCAGATCTGATATGAGATGATGCTCCAAATGTTTCCATTAAATGAGGCAATTCTGCTGCAGTTAGAGATGGGCTTGGAAGTGGTAAGCATTGGCAGCTGTAGACTTTTATGGCCACTACTAACACCCATAATAATAATAATAATAATAAAAAAGGGTTGCATTGTTTGTGAATAAGGAGCTGTAGTTATATTGAGATCTAGTCTCTCTATTCATTGTCCAGAGGCTTGCAATGTCGCGGCTTCTTGTGCCGCTGCATAGTGAGCTCTTTGACAGTAGTTATGGCATAATTTGCAAACAAAAGTAATCTACAATAAACAAATTTAATTTTCAATAATGCTAATCATTTAAACCCGTTTGCGGGATATGGTTGCATAGCCTGGCAGTTGTGTATACATACGTGCTGGTATGAAGGGGTTGGAAACAAAAATAAAAATTTTGGTTGGACAAAAAAATATTCACCAAACAATAAAGTTACAGATTAGAAAGCAGTATCATAGACATTTTCCACACATATTACACAATCCTTTTACATATATATTATCCTGCCCCATATATAGTATATTCATGTTTATTAAATATACTGTATATGTTGCCACTTTACCGTTGCATTGCCCATACCATTCCACCCTCACATTGCAGCCATAGGCACACACACACTAATATATGAACACATATACACACATATACACGCACACATATGCACATTAATACACAAAAACATATACACACTCTGATAGATGCACATGCATAAACACACAAACACACTGATGCATAGAGACAAACACATTGACAAATACAGACTTGCATTTACAATGTGTATTGGGCAGTGTATATTTCTGAGTGTATCTGGCATTGTCTACTGTGTAAATGCCTGAGTCATAGGCGTGCGCACGGGGTGTGCCGGGTGTGCCTAGGCACACCCTAATCCCCGCGGCACGCCTGTGAGTCCTGCAGGAACGCGTGGGAACAATGTTCCCACGCGTTCCTGCAGGCACTCTGCCACCCCCAAATGCCCTCCGAGTTCCCCCTGTCATGGGGGGGAGGGCAAGAGGTAATGGACCCCCCCCGCCGGTCTCCATCTCAGCCGCAGCGAGAGAGCTGTGTGCTGTCTGCTTCCTCTCGCCGCGCGCTGTTTGCTGATGCCGGAGCCGGAATATGACGTCATATTCCGGCTCCCAGCTACAGCAGACAGCCCGCGGCGAGAGGAAGCAGACAGCACACAGCTCTCTCGCCGCGGCTGAGATGGAGACCGGCACCCGACCCACTGGACCCCAGGGACAAGTCCACGCCAGCACTCCAGGTAGGGAGGCTGGGTGGACAATTTTTAATTAAAAAAATAATAATTTGTGAGTGTCTGTGTGTGTGTGTGTGTGTCTAAGTAAGTCTGTGTGTGTGTGTGTGTGTGTGTGTCTAAGTATGTCTGTGTGTCTAAGTATGTCTGTGTGTGTGTGTCTAAGTATGTCTGTGTGTGTGTGTGTGTGTGTCTAAGTATGTCTGTGTGTGTATCTAAGTATGTCTGTGTGTGTATCTAAGTATGTCTGTGTGTGTATCTAAGTATGTCTGTGAGTGTGTGTCTAAGTATGTCTGTGTGTGTATCTAAGTATGTCTGTGTGTGTGTGTCTAAGTATGTCTGTGTGTGTATCTAAGTATGTCTGTGAGTGTGTGTGTGTGTGTCTGAGTATGTGAGTGTGTGTCTGTGTGAGTGTGTGTGTCTGTGAATGTATGTGTGGGTGTGTGTCAGAGTATGTGTGTGTGTCTGTGAGTGTGTGTGTCTGTGAGTGTGTGTGTGTACGCGTATATATATATGTGTGTGTGTCAGTGTGTGTGTGCACGTATATATACACGAGTGTATATTATTTTTTTTGGGGGGGTGGGAATCTTGGGAGAGTTCTTACACTTTATTCCCCAGGACTTGACCCCTGCCGGAAGGAGAGATCTCCGGATCTCCCCTGTAGGCTCATGCAGAGCCGGCACTATTTGAGTGCCGGCTCTGCTCTAAGCCTCCATGGGCCGGCGGGGAGATCAAAGATCTACCTCACCGGCCCACAGCAGCATAGAGGGAGGCAGGAGAGGACCCGGGGAGCTCTAGACAGAAGCTTCGCCAGGTTCCTCTCGCGAGATCTGAGCATTGCCGTGGCAACGCTCAGATCTCGCGAGAGTGAACTCTAGCCCCGCAGGCTAGAGTATACTCTACACTGGACCACCAGGGATGTCACATGGCAGCAAGGATCTCCCCTCCCTATCATAAGGTAAGAAGGGAGGGGGGATATTTACTACAGCGCACATACAGCACCCTCACACACACAGCACACATAGAGCACCGTCACACACACAACACTCTCACACACAGTACACTAACAGCACCCTCACACAAACAGCACACTCACAAATACACGACACAAACAGCACCCTCACACACACAGCACCCCCACACACACACACATATCACACATCAGACAAACAGCACCCTCACACAGCACACTAACAGGACCCTAACACACCCTCACACACAGCACACTACCAGCACCCTCACACACAAACCGCACACACAACACACTAACAACACCCTCACTCACATAGTGCGCTGTGTGAGGGTGCTGGTAGTGTGCTAACAGCACACACACACACACAAACAGCAGTGTGTGTGTGTGTGTGTATGTATGTATATGTATGTATATATATATATATACATATATATATATATACATACATGCGGTGTGTGTTTGTGCTTTAGGGTGCACACCCTAATGCAATAGGCTGCGCACGCCTATGGCCTGAGTATGTGTGTCTGACAGTAAGCACCCTTGTGAGTAAATGTATGTCTCTAAAAAAGTAGATATAGTAAAAAGTGCTAACAGGCTTTAAAGAGGAGAATGAAAAAATGGGTAAAAAATAAAAAAGTATTGTCTCCCATAAAGTGAAAAAAAAAAATTCTAAGTAATTAAGTGATATACACAGATATATAGCAATGCTGTTACACACTTAAAGGATCACTATAGGGTCAGGAACACAAACATGTATTCCTGACCCTATAGTGAAAACCCACCATTTATGTGGCTTGCCCCCTCCCCCCACCCCCTTAGCCCCCTCAGAATGAATTAAAACTTGCCTTATTTCCAGCGCTGCACGGGTCCGCCGGCGCTGGGCCCGCCTTTTTGGTGACATCATCAAAATTGCCAGTTTTTAGCCAATCCAATGCTTTCCCATGGGCAAGGGACGGGGCCAAACACAGCCAATCAGCACCTCCTCATAGAGATGCATTGAATGAGGAAAATTCAGCATCTCAATGCAGAGCATGGGGACACTGAACAGCAGGGCTGCTTACTGTGCAGCCCTGAGCCAGGAAGCCCCTCCAGTGGCCATCTGAGGAGTGGCCACTTGGAAGTGTCCCTAGGGGCAATGTAAACACTACCTTTTCTCTGAAAAGGCAGTGTTTACATGAAAATGCCTGACGGGAACTATTATACTCACCAGAACAACTACATTAAGCTGTAGTTGTTCTGGTGACTATAGTGTCCCTTTAAGTGCTGCAACTCCAGAAAAAAAGCTACAGCACATTAAAATTAATTAAAAAAAAAAAACATATAACAAATAATAGAGCAGTATGTATATGACAATCTGCAGTAAGTTAACAATCCAAAAATAGTAGAAAAAAAAAGATTTATTACATAAATTTAAAACACACACAATGAATGTGTCACCTACAGAATCACAGTAGGTGAGCATGTGCGGGCTGAAAACACCACTCCTCACAAAAGCCTGTTTATGTAGGATCTGTGGAGAAGAGATGGACTGCATCAATGATGGTAGATTGCAGGAGTCTCGAATCCCCTGACACAGTCCTCTGGTTCTGTCAGCAACTTGCCAAACAGTGTCAAATTAATCTTTGCGGGGGGGGGGGGGGGGGGGGGGGGGGGGCGTGGCTAACCGCGGAGCAAGATGGCCGCTTAAAAATCTGCTCCGGCAACAGGGCACCTAATCTAATGCAATCCAACCCAAACAAATAGCATCCACCACTAATTTCTAACAATGTCTCAGTCTAAGAACAAGAGGAGTTCGACGAAACCAGACAAGCTCAATTTTTTCCACCAGAAATCCTCTCCGGCATCTCCGGCGGAGCAGGCCTCAATGGAGCCTGGGATCTCCGAGATGAATGATAACGCACACGCTACTACTCGAGCGAAAACACAAGATGCACCGCAACTCACAAAAGCCGACTTAAATGCGGCCTTGGAACTTCTCTTCAACAAGCTTATCGCCACATGGCAACATACGGCGGATTCCCTACGTAAAGACTTACAAGAGCTGGGTAAGAGAACCTCACACATGGAGGATAAATGCGACGAGTTCGCTACGGCCCACAATGACCTGGCCACAAATGTGGAACGGATGGCCGCCCACAGAAATCACCAGACTGGAAGACAAGCTAGCGGACATGGAGGATCGCTCACGGCAAAACAACCTCCGTTTGCGCGGGGTACCAGAAAATATCGCAAATGATGAACTACAAGCCTATGTAAGAAACCTGTTGCATGCTCATGCCCCAGAGATACCGGCTGACATGTTGCTAGTGGACAGGGTACACCGCATACCCAAACCCCGGCACCTTCCACAAACCGTGCCCAGAGATGTACTACTCCGAGCCCATTATTTTCATATCAAGGAACATATACTGAAAACTAACAGAATGCGAACAACACCCCCAACGGATTACCCCACGGTCAGAATTTATGCAGACTTATCGGCAGCCACCTTGAAGAAAAGGAGGGAATTCTCCCAAGTAACCAACACGCTGCGGACGCAGGGCATTCGATACCGTTGGGGATTTCCCACCAAATTAATAGTCACAAAAGATGGCGCCACGACGGTGCTAAACACCCCTGCGGAAGGAGTGACGAAATTACGAGCCTGGGGCCTGCCGGTGGAGCCGATGCCCACTACCACAAATCAAGCCGGCACGCTGAAACGGGACTGGGAGAAACCCCATGACAAGCTCTAAACCGGACGACTACTGGTCTAAGACTATTCATCCCCGTCTGAGCATGGACACTGAGAAACAAAATTTCAAAGAACATTATATCTTTCACCAGCCTCAAGCATGAGTATTGGAGAAGCCCATAAACTTGGCGAGTCAATGTGGAGTTAAGCTTTCCCCATGTTACCTGGTCTTCATTAGGTGGTAGCGAGCCTCCGGACCGGGTCCTCCCGCCATCACGGTGACGAAGCGTGCGCAGAGCAGTGACATATTGCGGGGGGGTCCGGTCTGGATTATCAACCGAGGAGATACCCCCTGAGTTTCGGCTACTCGAGACCACCTCCACAACCTCCGCTGTAGGCGACCTGATTCCCGGCACACCGATCTCTCTCGGAAATGAGAGCAACACTTACCGGACAGTTCACTTGCACTAGGAACGGGACTTGTACTTTACTATATAAAGAGACAATGCTAACTACTCCCACACTACGGGCTATGTATGCCCACAAGGTAAAGGGGACCTGTGTTCCAGGCCCCAGCCGACTGTATTGTATTATATGTTAAGAATGTTATGTAGAAAACTAAATGGAGGGAGGAGGATGTTAGTGATAGGAGTAGATCATAATCATCTAATGTGTAAAGTTACTGGCATATAGGATGATGTTGAAATGGGGAAACCGCATGACAAATCGTTCCTAATAAGGTGTGCCCAGACTGAGCCGGCCACTAGACAATGCCAGCTGCGGAGACACAGGGTTAATTGGGGCTTACTGACAAAACATGTGAATCTTTAGGGATTATATAAGTCCTCTCCATGCGGATGTCACACGTCAAACGAGACACTATACAATAAGAGTATATATTGGATGCATCACGAATATGGTACGATAGGTGCCCAATAGCCACGTTATGATAGAGAGTCCTCTCTTCTATCCCCCAGATGTGGTACACCCACATATCGTCTCTACAAGAGACAATCTGTATATAGTTATGAATTCCCTCCCCAGTTCACATCCACCCCCCCACGTCCCCAGAGATCAGACGCACGCTCTAACAGGGTCAGGCCCGAAGCAAAATCAGGAACAATATCCCCTTATGTACACAGGGCTCCTATTAACTGGGCTACGGCTATACCTCACTTGCATATCGAGAAAAATACAGCAAAAATCTCCCCACCAGTACGCAGGGGACAAACAGTCATATACCATACTATCAATACCGCAACGCTATATACCTAACTACAAATGTTGAAAATAATGTCTATTAATGCCCGAGGGTTGAACACACCACACAAAAGGAGGCTCTTTTTAGAAGACGCAAAACGCACTAAATCAGATATATTGTGTGTGCAGGAAACACATTTTGTACATAACAGAGTACCCACATTTGCGAACAAAGAATACCCTATACAATATCACTCCACCAATTCATCCAAGTCAAGAGGAGTATCGTTATTAATCCATGCCTCTATAACATTTGAACTCTTACATCTAAAGAAAGACACGCAAGGCCGTTTCTTAATTGTACATTGTAAAATTAATAATGCTTTATATACGTTAGTGGGGATATATAGCCCTAATTCAGACCACAGAAATTTTCTCCAGAAGGTTTTACATAAAATGCCCCAAACATACCCCTCTTCCACAATTTTGTGCGGAGACTTAAATCACGTATTACAACCTAGACTAGATACCACGCAAACAACTGACTCCTCAAGGTGCAAAACACTGAGCAAACAGGCCGCGACGTTAGTAAAGATCCTTATGGAGCATAACCTATATGACGTGTGGAGAGCGCACCACACAAATGACCGGGAATTTACTTTTTATTCCTCGGTGCATAAAACATACTTTAGAATAGATTATGTATTTGTCTCAGGAGACCTGCTGCCGACCGCATTAAGCAGCGAAATAGGTAACATAGTTTGGTCAGACCATGCACCGGTACTGGTATCCCTAACAGACCAATTCCAGTCCCGAGTAACCTCGCCGTGGCGATTAAATGAAGCTCTCCTACACGACCCTGAAGTTGTCGCAAAAATTACTGAAGAACTTGAAATGTTCTTTGAGATAAACCACACCCCTAAAGCATCTATAGCCATACCGTGGCTGACGCATAAGGCCTTTATTCGAGGTTTGCTGATCAGCCAAGCATCCTTTTTACATAAAAAGGCGAAAACACACTACTTAACTCTCATGAGACGACTCAGGGAAGAAACGCATACGCAAATAACAAACCCATCAACGTGCACTCAGCAGAACATAGACCAGATTAAAAAACAGTTAAATGATATTCAAGTTCACACATCAGCAACTATATCACAAAGACTAAGACTCCGAACATACACGCAGGGGAATAGGGCAGGGAAGGCTCTTGCAACCCTCATGCGGCAGAAACGACTGAACTCAAAAATACCATTCCTCATCAACACACTAGGAAATAGGGTGTATAACCCCCAAGACATAAACGACATGCTAGCAGACTTCTATGATAAATTATACAACCTCAAGAAAGATGCTCACACATATCAACCGCTTCCCTTGGACATTGACAAACTTTTAGCAGGCGCAAATATACCACAACTCTCACAGATAGACCGGTCCTCCTTAGAGAAACCCATTACTCAGACCGAAATAGCCGGAGTTATTAAGACCCTCCCGAAAGGGAAATCACCAGGCCCAGATGGCTTTACCAACGCCTACTACAAAACCTTTTCTCGTGTCATTATCCCCTTTTTAGAAACACTCTACAACGAAATTATCCAAACAGGCAAAATACCACAAGAAATGTTGTTAGCTCATATAACCACCCTCCCTAAACCTGGGAAACCACCCCACAAATGCCAAAATTTGAGACCCATCTCGCTCTTAAATGCAGATTTAAAAATACTAGCCAAGACCTATGCCAATCGATTGGGTACGCTTATACCCAAGCTAGTAGGAGATGATCAGGTGGGGTTTGTGCGTGGTCGGTTGGGTTCCGACGGGACTAGGAAACTAATTAACATCTTCCATAACATTCAGATATCGGGAGAACCCAGTGTGGCCTTGTCACTAGACGCCGAAAAAGCGTTTGACAGGCTACACTGGGGATACCTGACGGCAACGCTGAGGAAATTTGCCTTCCCGGAGAAGCTGATAACACTAATATCTGCCTTGTATGATAACCCCACAGCGAAAATAGCCAATGGTGGGTTCACTTCTAAATCCTTCCAGATCTCAAATGGGTCCAGACAGGGCTGCCCTCTTTCCCCGCTTCTATACATATTGGCACTAGAACCATTAGCACAACATATAAGAGACTCTCCAGATATAAAGGGGACGACAATAGGGGGGAAAGAGCACAAAATCACACTGTTTGCCGATGATGTGATGCTTACTATATCGAACCCTGGAGAATCCCTGCCTTCTTTGCAACAAATGCTAACAAAGTTCGGACAATGCTCATACTATAAACTTAATGTTAGTAAGACACAAGCCATGGGCATAAATCTCACGACAGCCCAGCTCACTAAACTACAGAATAGTTTTGCCTATGACTGGAGACGGGACCACTTAACGTTTCTAGGACTTCACCTCACACCAACGACTAAAAAACTGTACAAAGCAAATTACCTCCCGCTACTCAGTAACATCAAACAACAATTACAGGGGTGGAAAGGCAAATATGTTTCCTGGACAGGCAGAATAGCGGCAATAAAAATGATGATATTGCCCAAACTACAATACCTGTTCAGGACACTCCAAATCTGCTTACCGAAAGTTTTCTTTACTGAATCCCAACGCGTGCTTAATAGTTATATATGGGGAGGTAAACGACCCAGAGTGGCAGCTACCACCATGTATAAGCCTTTTAAAGAAGGGGGGATGGGAGCTCCAGAAATCTTAGGCTATTACACAGCAGCCCTCATGAGTACTATCATAGGAACATTCCACCACATCACGATGCCGCCATGGCACCAGATTGAAAAAGTAAATACCGGTGGTTTGACATTACCAACACTAGCTTGGATCCCCAAACATCAAAGGCCAAAAGCCAGTCATATCTGCCCCACAACCTCAGCTACTCTCACAGTATGGGATAAATATGTCTTAAAACATTACCCGATGTCATACATATCCCCAGCATTGCAAATACAAGCACTCCAGGTACTTATCCCGGGTTTTGACAGCGGCCTGTGGCAAGACCACAGAATTAAGTATCTCTCCCAGATCATGCCTGAAAGCCGCCTGCTATCATACGAATCTCTCTCTGAAACATTTGGTATACCTAAAAGAGCATATTTTACATACTTACAACTGCACTCATGGGTGAGAAAACAAACCATGGAGGGCAAAATGCACAGACAAGGAACCCCTATGCCACTACTGGAGAAAATTTGCGTAGCTAACCAGCCACCACAAAAATTATTCTCTACTTTATATAAGCTAACCAGAATTCAAACACTACCTAAAACTCTCTCCTTTGTGCGGGCCTGGGAAAGGGACTTACACTTGGACATATCAAATGACACCTGGCTAACAATTATACAGGCCCATAAACATCTCACACTTAACGCATCACATGTGGAAACGAGTAGGAAAGTACTATATCGCTGGTATATAGTTCCACATACGCTACACAAATATGATAAACGAAAATCCGGGAACTGCTGGAGATGTTCTAAAGAACCTGGTACGATGCTCCACATATGGTGGACGTGTCCAAAATTACAACCCTTCTGGGAAGGCATTTCAAAAATTATTAAAAAATCCATAAGCTGTAATGTACAGTTTTCCCCGGAAATATTCCTATTATTAGCACTACCTCAAGACCTAAACAAAACAGACCTATATCTCCTTTACCATATCATTATTTCAGCTCTTACATCCATAAGCAAAATGTGGCTAAACGCAAGCACTCCAGATCTTGACAAGTGTTTAGAAATGGTGGAAATCACCAAATCATATGAAATAGCAGCAAGGCAGAGGAAGAAAGGGAAACGGTTCTGGCAGGAGGCATGGGAGAAATGGGATGCCTGGAGACAAGCTTCCAAGGTGTAACTCACTAGGGGTCCTAAATGAAAGGGGTGCCCTGATGGAGACCTGACTAACAATCCTGATATTCTGGTTCCTTTTCTTTTCCCCCTCCCTTTCCCCCCCCCCCCCCATACCCCATTGTTCTTTTCTAGTTAATTCACAATTGATAACAGAACACTGTTTAGAGTATACCACACAGTTTGTACAAAGTTATAGGAGAATGATAACATTGCAGGACCACTCTCCCCACGAACCTGACTTTCTGTTGATCACAGATTTCAAACCCACTAGCTGTTACCTACTACAGAATATGTGATATGTCATCTTATGTTAAAAAGTCTTGCAAGGAAAGTGTGCATGTATGCAGGTATTGTAAACAGAATTTATGTAACTCTGAGAAAAATTTCAAACTGTTTAAATATGTTCTGTACATGTGTAAACTTTATATGGATTGAAAAAAAACCTAATAAAAATTATTACACAAAAAAAAAAAAAAATTAATCTTTGCGAATAAAGGTGCTGCCCACCAGGTGACGCCAATACGTTGTACGTCTACGCGTTTCACCTTCCAGCTTCGTCAATGAGTATCAGCCATCTTTCCAGAGAGAAAATGTAAGGCCTTTATGAAGTCCGCCCATATCTGTTCCACTGTTCCACTTAGGTTAGAACTGCGAGTGCTTAATTTGCATAAAGCATGGTTATAAATAGCACACGGAATAGCACACAGAATAAATCAATTAACCATAAATAAAAACAACCCTATCAGCACAATAAATCATTCAAAAGTTTATATATAAAGGGGGTGAGACTATGGAAGGGTGGGAGAATGTGTGAGAAGGTAACAGTGTGTGGCAGGGTGACAGTGTGTGTGGGGATGTGACAGTGTGGGGGGGTTTACAGTGTGCAGGGAGTGACAGTGTATGGGAGGGTCACAGTAAAGGGGGAATGACAGTGGATGGGGAGGCTGTATTTCACTAATCAGCCTTCCCACAATTAAATCTCTTTTTTTTAGGCAGTAATCGATTCCTGGTGGTTCTCCTTGCTAGCCTGATGGACTATCTATCCAGTCTGCAGCTCCGGCGGGTTCAGAAAAAACATGGGGCAGTTGTTTTATGAGCTCCGGCACTTGCTATGTCAGAGCATTGCCATGGTAATCCACAGCAAAGCTCTGACTGGCCATAGCTGGCTGACCGCTACTTCAAGTCTGCAACTCGATACCTATAGGGGGCCTGCCCGGTGGCACATAAGGCAAGCCAATGGGCCTCCTCCTGGTACAGGGACTAAAGTCACAAAACCAAGACCTTTAAGGATCAGTCTGCCCTAAGTCGCAAGGCACATGAGAGCAGCCGCAGGTAGCAAGTGCACAGTAGGTGCAGAATATAGTGCTGCTTCAGCTCTCTGGACTCTCATCTTCCAATTCCTCTGTATCATAGTCAATATCCTCCTGTGACAGACTTAAATGTCTGTAGAGTTAGGGGCAAGAGTGATATTGTCATCACTAGATTCCTCTCCATCACCAAGACCAGACTTAGACATACTGCTTGTGCCTACTACTCTAGCTCTTCAGTAAACAGTGAGACTTGCAACGGCAATAAGTCCACTGGTTTCACCAACCCCTAGCTCCGAGCACCATGAAACACAGATGCTGTAATTCTTAAACTAGCTTTGGTAGGAGGAGCTACAGTGCCAGGGGAATCATCAGCAGAAGTTATTGCAGTATGAAAGAAATATCCAACTTTTAACAGTTAACAAAAAAAAACTTTAAACAACTGTTTATTCGTAAGCTAGTCTTACACTAATTTACAGACTTTCAGCTGTTTGCAATGAACAAATCAAACAAAAGCAATTGAAATAGCTGAACACAGGGGCAGACTGAGAGCCTTTGGGGCCCCCGGGCAAAATTAGATCCCAGGCCCTTTGAATGCACAAATATATGTGCATTAAATAAATGTTAAAAGATCACTATAGTGTCAGGAAAACAAAGCGGTTTTCCTGACACTATAGTGCCCTAAGCGTGACCCCACCCTCGGGGTCCCCCTCCCGTGGCTAGTCACATCCTCCCTCTCTCTGTCACTAGTCACCCCCTCCTTCACTCTGTCACTAGAGTGAGGGGGTGACTATTGACAGAGTGAGGGATGAGGTGACTAGTGACAGAGTAAGGGAGGGAGGGGGTGACACAGTGAAAGAGGGAGGGATGTGGTGACTAGTGACAGAGGGAGGGATGGGGTGACTAGTGACGGAGGAAAGGAGGGGTTGACTAGGGACAGAGTGAGGGAGGGAAGGGGTGACTAGTGACAGAGGGAGAGGTGACACAATTACAGAGGGAGGGGGTGACACAATGACAGAGGGAGGGAGGGTGGGGGTGATTAGTGACACAGTGACGGAGGGAGGGGGGTGACAGTGGGAGGGTGGTGACAGTGACAGAGAGTGGGAGGGGGTGACAGTGACAGAGGGAGGGGGGGTGACAGTGGGAGGGTGGTGCCAGTGACAGAGGGAGGGGGTGACAGTGGGAGGGTGAGTAGTGACACAGTGGGGGGGGGGGGGTGACTAGTGCATACCTTTCTCTCTGTTCCCTCTGGTCTCTGTTCTCTCCCAGGCTGCTGCTCCTTCCCCTGCTGATCGGGCTCTGTGTGAGAGGAGTAAACAGGAAGTGATGTCACTTCCTGGCCCCGCCTCTCCCATCACACAGAGCTGCGTGGGACAGGAAGCAGGAGACCTGGCAGAGAGGAGGTGAAGCTGCCAGGTCTCATTAAGTGGGAGGGAGGGGGTTTTACTATGCTGAGCGGTAGGTTGCTGGGGCCCCGAGCTCCATCAGGGGCCCCAGCAACCTAATAAAGGAAAATATATTTTTTTATTATTATTTTGCCGTTCCAGTTGGAGAGATTTCTGATCTCTCCAGCTGGAGCATGGCTGTGCGGCCGGGCCCCTGGCTGCCTCGGGCCCTCGGTCCATGACCAATGTGCCCGAGTGGTCAGTCCGCCCCTGGCTGAACACAACCATTGGTTTAAGTGGTTTCCCCAAATTCAACTAAAAAAGCAACTTATAATGACTTCTCCAGTCTCAAAATTATGTGAGGAATCAATTGCTCATGAGAAATAGCCTCTAGTACAGAAATATTTTTCGGTTTGCGTGCTGCCTTCTTCAAGTCCCACCAGAGATTTTATGTGTGATTCAAGTCAGGTGTCTGTGTTGGCCAGTTGTCAGTGTCTGTATGCATGTATGTCAGTATGTATGAATGTATATATGTATGTATGCCAGTATCAATGTATGTCAGTATGTATGTCTGTATGTCATTATGAATGTATGTCTGTGTATGGATGTCAGTATGCATGTCTGTCTGTATGAATGTATGTATGTTTGCCAGTCAGTATGTATATATGTCTGTATGTCTGTCATTATGTATGTATTCCAGTATCAATGTATGTCATTATGAATGTATGTCTGTATGTATGCATGTATGTCAGTATGCATGAATGTATGTCAGTATGTATGTATGTAGTGAAAAGAACACTGAGGATAAATGGATCATCTTCCAACAAATATTAGAAAGGTACATTTCTCAGTATGTACCATTGGGAAATAAGTATAAAAGAAACAAATTAAAACCAATGTGGCTTAGTAGAGAAGTAAAACAAGAGATTAAAAATAAGAAAAGGGCATTTAAAGCATTTAAATCAGACAAATCAGATGCATCTTATAAAAGATATAAGAAAGCAAATAATGCGTGCAAAAAGGCAATTAAACTTGCTAAACTTCAAAATGAAAAAATGATAGCTAAAGAGAGCAAAACCAACCCCAAAGCATTTTTTAAATACATAAATTCCAAAAAACCCAAAAATGAAAGTATAGGTACACTTAAAACTGAAACGGGGGTGTTAGTTAATGAAGACCAAGAAAAGGCAGGAATTCTAAATAACTATTTCTCCTCCGTATATATTAAAGAAGAACCCATGGCAATAGATGTGCAAATGATTGCTACTAAAAACTTGCAGAATAATTGTAATTGGTTAACTCAAGACAATGTGCTGCAGCAACTAAAGAAAGTTAATATAAACAAAGCTCCAGGGCCTGACGGTATCCATCCACGTGTACTTAAGGAACTAAGTGTAGAAATAAGTGAACCTCTGTTTTTAATCTTTCAAGATTCTTTTCTTTCAGGAAGTGTTCCGGAGGATTGGAGGAAGGCAGATGTGGTTCCTATATTCAAAAAGGGTTCAAAATCCTTGCCTGGAAATTATAGACCTGTGAGCTTAACTTCTGTGGCTGGTAAAATATTTGAAAGGTTATTAAGGGATAATATTCAAGAATTCCTTGAGAAGAATATGGTTATCAGCAAAAATCAGCACGGTTTTATGAAGCACAGGTCATGTCAAACTAACTTGATTGCGTTCTACGAAGAAGTAAGTAGAAGTATAGATCAGGGTGTTGCAGTGGATGTGATCTATTTGGATTTTGCCAAGGCATTTGATACAGTTCCACACAAAAGATTAGTGTTCAAACTCAAGGAAATCGGTCTCGATGAAAATGCTTGTTCTTGGGTAGAACATTGGCTTAAAAACAGAATACAAAGAGTTGTCGTTAATGGTAAATTTTCAAGCTGGACAGAGGTGGCAAGTGGTGTCCCTCAGGGGTCTGTTCTGGGACCCCTTCTATTTAACATTTTTATAAATGATCTTGAAGGCAGCATTGAAAGTCATGTTTCAGTGTTTGCAGATGACACAAAACTTTGTAAAATAATACAATGTGAGCAAGATATTACTTTGCTGCAGAAGGATTTAGATAGACTGGAGGACTGGGCACTCAAATGGCAGATGAAATTTAATGTTGAAAAATGCAAAGTTATGCACTTCGGTGTAAAGAATACACAAGCAACGTATACCCTTAATGGAAGCGAATTAGGGATAACAACACACGAAAAGGACTTGGGAATTGTTATAGACAACAAACTATGCAACAATGTGCAATGTCAATCAGCAGTGGCCAAGGCCAGTAAGGTATTGTCATGCATGAAAAAGGGCATTCATTCTCGGGACGAGAATATCATTTTGCCTCTCTATAAATCACTGGTAAGACCACATATTGAATATGCTGTGCAATTTTGGGCCCCTGTTCTAAAGAAGGATATCATGGCACTAGAAAAAGTGCAGAGGCGGGCTACAAAATTAATAAAAGGAATGGAACATATCAGCTATGAAGAAAGGTTAACAAATTTAAACCTATTTAGTTTAGAAAAACGTCGCCTGAGAGGGGATATGATAACATTATACAAATATATTCGGGGCCAATACAAACCATTGTGTGGAAATCTATTCACAAACCGGACTTTACATAGGACACGAGGCCATGCGTTTAGACTGGAAGAAAGAAGATTTCGTCTAAGGCAAAGGAAAGGTTTTTTTACTGTAAGAACAATCAGGATGTGGAATTCTCTGCCTGAAGAAGTGGTTTTATCAGAGTCCATACAGATGTTCAAACAGCTATTAGATGCATACTTGCAAAGACAGAATATTCAAGGATATAATCTTTCAATGTAGGGTAATAACTGCTTGATTCAAGGATAAATCTGACTGCCATTCTGGGGTCAAGAAGGAATTTTTTGTCCTAGCTTGTTGCAAAATTGTGCTTCAAACTGGGGGTTTTTTTTTTTTTTGTTTGTTTTTTCCTTTTGGATCAACAGCAAAAAACAGGTGTGAGGAAGGCTGAACTTGATGGACGCAAGTCTCTTTTCAGCTATCTAACAATGTAACTATGTAACTATGTAACTATGTATGCCAGTATCAATGTATGTCTGTATGTCATTATGAATGTATGTCTGTGTGTTTGTATGTCTGTATGTATGCGTGTATGTCAGTATGCATGTCTGTCTGTATGATTGTATGATTGTATGTATGTATGTATGTCTGTCAGAATGTATATATGTCTGTATGTCTGTCACTATGTATGTATGTATGTATTCCAGTATCAATGTATGTATGTATGTCATTATGAATTTATGTCTGTATGTGTGTGTATGTCTGTATGGATGTGTGTATGTCAGTATGTCTGTATGTATGTATATATGTATATTTGTATGTCAGTATGAATGTATATATGAGTGTATGGATGTCAGTGTATGTATATCAGTATGAATGTATGTCTGTATGTATGTATGTCTGCATGTCATTATGTATGTATGTATGTATGTATGTATGTGTGTATGGATGTCAGTATATGCATGCATGTCTGTCAGTATGCAAGTATGTTTGTCTGTATGAATGTATGTCAGTATGTATGAATGTCTGTCTGTCAGTATGTCTGTATGTATGCCAGTATCAATGTATGTCAGTATGAATGTATGTATGTCTGTATGTCATTATGAATGTATGTCTGTGTGAGTATGGATGTCAGTGTCTGTATGAATGTATGTATGTCTGTCTGTATGTATGTATGCATGTATGAATGTCGGTGTCTGTATGTATGTCAGTATGTATGTATGTGTCTGTATGTATGTTAGTATGTGTCTGTCTGTCACTATGTATGCCTGTGTGTCTGTATATGTGTGTATGTCTCAGTATGTGTGTGTCAGTATGTATGCCTATATGCGTGTATGTCTGGTTTAGTATGTGTGTCTGTTAGTATGTCTCTGTGTGTGTTTGTGTCTGTGTGTGTACTCCTGTGGGCGTGATTTGGAGGCGGACCCTGTGGGCGGGCTTGGAGACGGGCTCCCGGGGGCCCAGACCATGAGCTGAGTTAGGGGACCCAAAATTTCTGGTGGCGGCCCTGGTTTCCAATGCCAGAGGATGCAAAGCAGCCCAAGAGCATCACTGAGCTACCACAATGCTTAACTGTAGGTAGAGTGTTCTTTTCAACTTATGTCTTGGTCCTAAAACTTAAATCATTGTCTGACCAAATCAGGTATGCATATGTAACATAAACACAAGAGCAAAGAAATTGTGCAATAAAAAAAAAAGCTTTTCTAGGGATGTGCATTTTTATACTATTTATTAAGTTTTGGTTTCCTGACATATTGCACATTTTTTTTGCTCTTCTCTTTGTTACATATGCATACCTGATTCGGTCAGACCAAGATTTCATCAATAAATCCATAGGCGGGGATTGTACTGCCCAGGTGCTACATCTAGAGCTAAGAGATAGCTCCCTACACTGTAAGTGTATTTCCTTCTGTTTTTTTTTTTTTTTTTTTTAATTCTTTATTTTTGACGTGCATATACATAATACAATCTGGCGAGAGGTGCCCCAGAAGCAGTCCTCTGGCTTTTCCCACGTGGAACATGTGGGGCACATGCATAACAAGCACAATTTTTTGTTTTTATCAGGCTTAAACAATTGTATTTAGACATATTTGGTAACATCGATTACTGTGAGAAACTTTATGTTTGGTTTTTTGTTTAACAAAGGCAATACCACAGTAGTTAGAATTAAACAAGAATAGCAGAGCCTATTGATTATGTTATTAAGTAAGCATATGATCCGTTATGAAAAATAGGCGATTTCTTAGATTTCAGTAGCAGAGTGTGTGAGGGTAGCGTCTCTTTAACATGCTTGCAGTAATGATTACACTCAAGCTAAGAATAAAACAAGAGTAAGCGTGGTTCAGTTTATGAGCTTGCCATTTTACTCCGCTGTGCTGAAGCCCTCCCAGGGCGGCTTGAGGTCCTGCTGCGAACCGGCTGTTTCTGTGCTGTCCGGCTTTTTCTGTGCTGGCGGTAGAGCGGTGTTCGTTCTCCTGCGAGTGGAGTGAGGCTCCTTGTATGGGAGGACGGTTCCCCTGTGTGTCTGGGATGGAGGCGTTCACCTGTGCGTCTGCGGCGTGTTCCTGTGCGGTGCGGGGGTTGGTTTGCTGTGCCTCCATCTCACTCTCACGTTTTGGGCCTGCCCTGGAGCTAGAGTTAGAGTCCAACATTGTGTCTCCGATGGTGAGTATTGTGCGATGGCGCCTTGCTGGGGGATCACCCTGGACTGTGGTAGGTAACTGGCTAGTTTGTACCTGTAGGCACGCTTTGTGAGTGCTCGGTTGGTGTTGCAGGCCTCCTCCTTGCCTTCCGCACGCATGGCGTCCGCCATCTTTGGTGGGATGTTTAGGCCGTTGATCGCGGTAGTGACGCTGCAGGGTCTTGGTAGGCCTGTAGGTGTTGTGGCCACTGGGTGGGGACCGGGATGACCCCCCCGGTCCAGAGGGGGGGGGGGTAAGCCAGACGCCAGTCGGAGACCCGGGAGAGCGGCCGTCCCTACCCGGCTCAAGCTCCGGAGCGCTTCAGGCCTCATCAGGTTACTTCGGAATGCCAGGCACGGTCTTGAGCGGTATCTCCGTGACCCCCAGCTGCTGGAGGTTAATGTGGGCTCCAGTATGGGTCTGCAGTTGCAGTTGGCACCGATGTTTCGGCCCAGAAGCAGGAGCTCAGACGGATCACGTCTGATCCTGTCGGCGGCAGGCCCCGCCCCCTTCCTTCTGTTTTTAATATGGAAATTTGACATACTGCACCATATATTTATCCTCTCTTTTCCCACTACATGCCACTTGGAATTTTACGACCCCTCCAAGGCGCTTCTCACAATTTTTCATGTCCTCTACTTCATATCAATGACCAGACAAGAGAGATTAGGGGGTAACAGCTGCCTTTCACATTTGGACATTGTAAGCGCTAAAAACCTCTTTTATCTTTTATTTTTTACATATTTGCAATGGTTTCAAATTCTCATGATCGACTATTATCAATATTAGTCATTCTTGCTGGACTTCAGACATGTTGCTCTAATAGTTTAAATAAGATTATTAGTTCCTATTTGCAACCCTAAAAAAACGTTTAGACAATATACCCCATTTTCCAGCTAATTACTGTGCTTATATATTGCCATCTCTTCTCTCAAGGGAATACTGGATATATTAGAAAACTGTTGTAATTTTACTGTTACATAAGAATCAACCTTGTAGGGGGCGTGGCCTAGCCGCTGAACAGAGAGGATGCAGAAAAGCATGGCTCCTGCTTTTCGAGAAACTAATCGCTGCATACAAGCCACAAATGGCCCGCAAACGACACAAAAATGTTCCCAATCGAGAGGCAAACCTGCAGGGCACATAATGATATTAAACATGATGCCATCCCTGCAACAATCAGCGGAACAACAACTGTGGCCTACAAACCTGCATGGCACTGGGGAGACGGCCGCTCCCCGGTTGACCTCAGAGGCAGACAGCTGGCGATCGGACCCCAGTTTCCCCCCCCTATGGACCGGCGGGGGTCATCCCGGTCCCTGACAGACCCCAACAGTCCCGGGGGAAGCACATACAAGCGGCGATGAACAAATCTGAAATGGCGGCAAACGCCCCGGAGCCACTAGACAAGGTACACTGGCCCGACATCCTCACACGGTTGGAGGCCACATTTACAGCCTTCTGGATGAAACTGGCAGAACGGCAGGCTGAGGCACACGTTCTGGAAGAGCGCCCACCGACAGCACCCTCCTCACGCCCCCGGCCACGAGGCACACCTCGCAGACAGAAGAGAGCGCGAAAATGGCGCCGCCAAAAGCAAAACCTACAGCAAGAGCGCAGACCCACGCAGCTCCAGCCACAGACTGCCACCTTCTCAAGCAGGGACAAGTCATCCACACTCGAACACACCACCAAGCTTCAGCCCAACAAGTGAACCAAAGGCCCGATCAGAAGCTCCAGAGGAAGCGGTCCAGGGCTACACACATTCTCGCATGCCGAGGGCGGGAGGTATCCCTCGCCCTGCTGCGCCACAGTGGATGCAAGCGGGACACTCATTACAGACGGGACTCTGATAGCCACAATGGGCATTGGGTGAATAGCAGCCGGTCGAGGGGAGGGGGGGGGGGATATGCAGAAGCATTAGCTTAGCTAACTGTAATTGCTTACATCTCAATGTCCCCCATTGCCCGTGTCCGACCATAGAGGTTCCACACACCCAGCAGAACCTGTCCCAAGTTAACCCCAGCATTTAAGTTAAACATGTATCCAGGGCCGGCGCTACCATAAGGCGGCCCAGGCGGCCGCCTTAGGGCGCACCGGCCCTGGGGGCGCAAAATCAGGCTGACCGGAAGGAGGGAAGCGCACTGCGCTCCCCTCCAACCGACGACCTGTTGTAGCGTGGCCAAGCGCCCGGTTCTGTGGGCGCGCGAGGGAGCACTCTCCCATGTGTGCTTCCTCTTCAGCTCCCTCGCGCACCGCATACTGATACCGGAGCCGGAAGATGACGTCATCTTCCGGCGCCAGCATCCCTACGCGGTGCGCGAGGGAGCTGAAGAGGAAGCACACATGGGAGAGTGCTCCCTCGCGCCCACCCGGGAGCCAGCCAGGGAGGGAGGGAGGGAGGGAGGGAGCCAGCCAGCCAGCCAGGGAGGGAGCCAGCCAGCCAAGGAGCCCAGGAGCCCAGCAGCACCACTGGACCCCAGGGAATCCCTTCAGCACTCCAAAAAGGTAAGGAGGCTGAGGGATTAAATTAAAAAAAACAAACGTGTTAGTGTGAGTGTGTGTCTGCTAGTGAGTGTCAGTGTGTGTGTCTGCTAGTGAGTGTCAGTGTGTGTGTCTGCTAGTGAGTGTCAGTGTGTGTGTTTGCTAGTGAGTGTCAGTGAGTGTGTCTGCTAGTGTCAGTGAGTGTGTCTGCTAGTGTCAGTGAGTGTGTCTGCTAGTGTCAGTGAGTGTGTCTGCTAGTGTCAGTGAGTGTGTCTGCTAGTATCAGTGAGTGTGTCTGCTAGTGTCAGTGTGTGTGTTTGCTAGTGAGTGTCAGTGTGTGTGTTTGCTAGTGAGTGTCAGTTAGTGTGTCTGCTAGTGAGTGTCAGTGAGTGTGTCTGCTAGTGAGTGTCAGTGAGTGTGTCTGCTAGTGAGTGTCAGTAAGTGTGTTACTGTGTGTCTCTTACTGAGTGTGTTTGTTTGTGTATTAGTGAGTCTGTTTGATGTCTGTTAGTGAGTGTGTGTTTGTCAGTGAGAGTGTATGTTTTGTAAGTGAGTGTGTATGTATGTCTGTCGCTGAGTGTGTCTGTCAGTAAATGTGTGTCTGTTAGCTGGTGTGTATGCATCTGTTCGTGAGAGTGTGTGTGTGTCTTCAGCACTTACCTTTCTCTAGCGCCGGACTCCCTTGGCGCTGGGGATCCCTCCACATCTCAGCTCCGAATGCTCTTGCCGCGCACGCATTCAAACCGCCCATAGGAAAGCATTACTCAATGCTTTCCTATGGACGTTCAGTGTTTTAGAATAGCGGAAGCTCCTCTAGCGGCTGTCAGTGAGACATCCACTAGAGGCTGGATTAACCCTCGGTGAAACATAGCAGTTTCTCTGAAACTGTTATGTTTTCAGCTGCAGGGTTAAAACTAGAGGGACCTGACACCCAGACCACTTCATTGAGCTGATGTGATCTGGGTGTCTGTAGTGGTCCTTTAATTGTGTGTGCATCTGCATGCACTGGCGTACATACCGCGGTCGCAGGGGTCACAGCCCTGCAACCCCTGCGACCAGGTGCCCGCCGCCATGTGTTGGAGGGGGCGAGGATATGAATGACATCATATCCCTGCTCCCTGTGTACCACACAGCGCGGCTGGCGCCCTGTGATGGGGCTGGGCTGCAGGACAGGACTCCAAGGAGCCAGACAGCATGCATCCAGGGGACAATATTGAACTAGTATGTAATTGTGTATGTCTCTGTATGTATGTATGTATGTATGTAGGTCTCTGTATGCCTGTATGTCTTTGTATGCATGTTTCTGTATGCATGTATGTGTCTGTATGTTTCTGTATGCCTGTATGTCTCTGTATGTACAAATGTATGTGTCCGTATGCCTGTATGTCTCTGTATGTACAAATGTATGTGTCTGTATGCCTGTATGTCTTTGTACGTATGTGTCTGTATGCCTGTATGTCTCTGTATACCTGTATAGATGTATGTGTCTGTATGACGGCATGTCTCTGTATGCGTGTATGTCTTTGTATGCCTGTATGTATGTGTCTGTATGCCTGGATGTCTCTGTATGTATGTTTCTGTATGTCTGTCTATGTATGTATGTGTCTGTATGACGGTATTCCTCTGTATGTATGTCTATATGCCTGCATGTATGTCTCTGTCTGTGTCTGTATGTCTCTGTATGATTATTTCTGTGTTTGTATGAACCTTATTTTAAACGAGGGTGGGGGGCACCAAAATGCATCTTCGCCTGTGTAACTAAAAATCCTAGCACCGGTCCTGCATGTATCCCCACACCACCAGTTACTTTCTTACTCACGTCAGGGCATCAAATAAAATGCCAGGGGTCAGTCTACTAATTGTTATTACCAACAATGTTCCTTTTGATTTATACCAGAAAATAGTTACTAATTGCCTGTATATGCAACCAAAATCATTTAGGTTCACTTGTTAGACACTGTTTTGATTAGTCTAGCATACTATAGGTGAAGCTGCGGTTAAAACCATGTATACTTATCTACCAAAAAAAAAAAGTGCAATGTTACCCTTTAATGCCATATGTATAAACGTGAATGCTAATATTGGTGCACCACATGTCGTGGTAGCGCAATCCCTCATGTATATCTTATGCACGAATAAAATAAAGAATAAAAAAATAAAAAAGAATCAACCTTGTAAATAATTATGTAGCTATATTTGATCCTACTTACTGATTCATTTAATAGAATATAATAGGGAAAGCACTTATCCTTCTAATTGTACATATATAGTTTTTTATATATGTTTTTAAAAAGTATTAAACGTTTATTGAAAGTTTTATTGAACTTATTTTATTCAGAGACAGTACTCCCCTTTTGTTGTATTTTGGGTATTTGCCCCAAAAGGATGTTTACGCAGGTGCTGAATTTAGCATTGAGTTGCACTTTCACTTTAGAACGCAGTCAGCAAGGATTAATGGGGGTGGAAAAGAGGTGATCATGTCAACTGAAAACCTGTGGCATAGAGCAGTGGTTCCCAATCCAGTCCTCAAGTACCCCCCTAACAGTCCAGGATTTAGTGATTACCGAGTTGTGTCTAAGGTGTTTTTAGAAAGAAAAAAAAAAACACCATGTTAGACACAACATGGTAGTCCCTAAATCCTGTACTGGTGAGGGAGTATACGAGGACTGGGTTGGGAAACCCTGGTATAGAGGATACACGGGAGTCATCTGTGGGTCACCTTCAGATTATGGGGCCCTGAGCAGCTGCCCATTTTGCTCTCTATTAAGGGTGGACCTATGTGTTTGTATCTCACAAATGCAGTTTGCACTTTCTTTCAGCCTATAATACAATGTAACTATCAGGGTTATTAACTGGTGAGAATTGTTGGGAATTCAATGTGAATTCTAAGTGAATTTCAAAGTTAAGGCCAAAATAGCTGAAAATTCTTCCAGTTTGGCTATTTTGGCCTTAAATGGATTCTGTAGTGTTAGGAATAGATAAATGTAATTCTAGCATTATAGTGCCACCTGGTCCTTCCCTCCCTTGCACCCCCTGTCATGTAAAGGGTCGACTCTCCACATCCTCCTATGTCATTGATTGACAGCCACTAGAGGCAGTCTTAGTCCTGCAAAGTAATCATTGAAGTTTGTCTAAAACTGTAATTCTTTACATTGCAGGACTAAGTGGGACAGGGATATTACACCGAGACCAATTCAATGAGGTGAAGGGGTCTGGGTGACTATATATATCCCTTTAAATTTGCAATTCACTTGTTCTGGAGATTTCTCACTTTAGTAATAAATATTGCTATATGGGTAGCTAGGATTAAGAGGCTTCAAGCTCAATATTACATATACTGTAAATTTCATTATTCTAATTTAAGGTATCTTAAAGGAACAATTGAAAAACCAAAACCACTATTTCTTAATGTAGTGGTTTTGGCGCGTAGACCCTGTCTTTGCATTCTGGCAATTGTAAACACTGTTATTCAGAGAAATAGCAATGTTTACATTTGTCAGTCAGACTGGCTCTAGTGGCTGTTATTCAGATAGCAACTAGAGGCACTCCATTATGAATACTTTAAATAATTTAAATAAAAGTCTTCGCGTTCAGTGTCAGCATGCACAACATGATATCATCGAATGCTTTGAATTCTCATAGAGAATTGGATTCTCAGATCTGTAAAAAGAATCTGATTGGCGAGAATGGAGACAGGCTGAGGGCGGTAATTGTTGAACATGCCAGTAGTTCCCCAGTGCTTCTCTTTGAGATCAGCAATCATCCAGATGGATGATGTTACAAAAGGAGGAGAAGCTGCTTTTTTAGAATAATTCCATCAAATAGAGGGATGGTGGTTAAAGGGACTGATAAATGTGGCTATGGTGCCTGGCATCTGGTGCGCCAGGTCCCAAATCACTACTAAACAGCTTACTCACTATTTAGCAAAGATACTTGGTCCCCAATGCCAAAATGATGGAGGTGGACACTGCTTCACACCACACCAGGGGCACTGGGCTTTTAAAAGCTAAAAGCATGAGCTGAGCACTTTCAGCCAATTAATGTCCCAGTCCCTGGTATAAAATTGTTATGGTGAAAAGTCTATGCATTGATATCCATCCACCACATCTTAATTGGGGACTGGGCTGCGGGGGACCGGTAACATCTCTGTTAAACAGTAAGTAGACCCAGGGCATAAAATGGTGTGAAGTTATTAGTGCTGGATGATTTTTTTTCCCCTCCTCCACCCCAGCATGGGAATCCTACATATTTCAGGGCAGCACTTTTTATGTGTCGCACATCAGTATGGATAACTGATATGTATCCAGGAAAATGTGGTGGACCTGAGAGTCCTAGTTACCAGATATATATTTACCTCTAATATCTGAGTAGCCCCACATTGTCCCACTGGAATTGATAGGAGAATTGGTGTTCAACTACCAAAAACAAAGTGTACTACTGGGTAAAAAAATACATATTTAAGTTTAAAGATAAATTGAAATAAGCACAACAAGCAACATGTTGAAATAACACATGACATTTACTAATTGTCAGATATTATTTAATTTATTATAAAAATCGTATTCCATAGTATACCATTTTTATTATTTGTGCAAAGCATATTTAAGAATGTTATATATTTTTTATTATACTATCATTACTTTTTTTCCTACTTATTTTCTATCCATTTATTTGAAATACAATTAGGTTTCTTCAGGCCCCTCCCTAACACAGGGGAAGTAGAGACTTAAGTTGTGCCACACCTATATAAAGGAACTAACACCATTTATGTTATTTAGTTTTGGTACATGTGGAATTTTTATGTGCAATAGTATCTATTGTTCTAGATAATGTGGACTTCTCAAAAGGATTGCACTTTTAAAACATTCAAGCAGCGAAAGAGTCTGGGTAATTTGCAAAATTATAAGTACATTTTATTTGAAGAAATGTTTAATGATAGTACAAACTTCTGTTTTTCTCACAGCAGCCAGAAAGGGAGAAGTAATTGGAATAAAAGCAAAGTTTCCGACAAAAATCCCGGTAAAGATACTTTTCATGTTAAAACACAATTGTAAAATGCTCTATTTTATATAAAATGTACAGTCTATTTGGAATATAAACCGGGCTAGTCATTAAGGTGGTCCATTTACTAAATTCCAATTTATAGAGAATAGAGCTTTGAATGGCAAAACGTAACTGAAACTAGTTCATGAAAATAGAGTTAAAGAATTTATCAAGATTAGCTATTTTTTGTCTACATTTCTAAACTGAATTTAATTTAATTTCTCTATAATTAAGAGCTTAGTGAGTAAACCACAAGTGTTAATTGTTGGGCATTTATAGTGGGTTCCACATTTTAAACTAAAAAAGCTGAACTGTCATAGCTGGCTTGGTGATTCTTTTTTTTTTTATTTATTTATTTATGTATGTATGTATATACTTTTTTTTTTTTTTACATTTTGGCTAGTTTGGACTACAATTTGAAATTATTTTCCTTTTTCGGCAATATTTACTTTAGTCAATAATCCTGCTAATCTTACTTGTTTTTATGTAATTGCTTTACGGAGTATTTGGCTTTTGATAACTTAGTGATGTATGTTTTTATTTATATATTTTTTTTTAAGCCATGTTTTACAAAATCTAGCAATTAAAGGTATAGTGTTACAGAAGAGAGCAATAAGTAATTAGACGTTGCAGTGCAAAAAATAATATATTTCCAGGGGCTTTTTAATATAACATTTTGTAGCACTCTTGTATAGAGGTGTTATGCAAGAAGCCAGTGAGGTTTTAATATTGAAGGGGAATTGTCACTTGTCTGGATTTTTATTATGTTTACTTATATCTATATTAAACCGTTTCATATTTTATAAAAAAAATTATAATAATTCTAAAGTAGAAATCCATGCCTCTTTATCCTGCAAACAGGCACCTCCATGTAAGGTCCGTACCAATAATTCTTACAATTACTGACAGTCCGCATGCAAATTTAATCATACATTTTTAAAAGAAAATTGATGATATTAAGTTGATCACAAGGTTTAGGTCATTTTTGATGTCTTATACAAAGTAATACATTCCAGAAAAGCAACTTTTGCTTTTTTTGTCTTTGAGAAATAATATACATCAAGGCTTAAGGTAGCCGGATAGAAAACAAAGTTAAATGGACACTCCAGGCACTCAACCACTTCTGCCCATTGGAGTGGTCTGGGTGCCAACTCCCACTACCCTTAACCCTGCAGCTGTAAATAATTACATTGCAGGGTTAACTCCTCCACTAGAGGGCACTTCCTGGTTTCTAGCACAGGTTTTCTGTGCTAGAGCATCGCTGGACGTCCTCACGCTGTGTGAGGGCCTCCAGCGTCGCTCAATTCCCGTATGGAAAGGTCTAATGCGCGCTGCATTGCCGCGCATTAGGTATCCACCGCCGGCGACATCGTCGGGGGTCTCAGGTAAGTCACTGAAGGGTTTTTCACCCCCTCAGCAACATGGGATGGGTAGTGGGAGGGAGAGGGTACCTGCAGTGCCAGGAAAACGGATTGTTTTCCTGGCACTGGAGTGTCCCTTTAACTATAATTGTGAGGAACATCCTAGAATAACTACTTCAAATGCAAGCAACTGAGGAGTTTGTGAGAATTTTAACCAGCTGGAGAATTATGGTCTCTCTTACTTGAAGTGGAGCACATGGTGTTTTTCAAATGCAGTGGAAAATTCGGTTGCAAGTGCACCTAAGATAGAGAAGTAAAGAAAGGGAGTTACATTTATTCTGTTGCTTGTTGTTAAAGGGGAACATATTTCTCTGGATAGCAGACCATAAAATAGGTCAAACCTGTACCCTTTTCGGTAGCATGTTGGCATGTTGGGTTATTTTTTAAATGTATATTAAAATGTTGGCAATTCATCATACATATGGGGATCTTATATAGAGTGTTGCACGGTTGGGATTTGATTGGGCAAAAAATTTGTTTTTGAAATTCGGGTAAGTAAAAAAAAATTTGTCTGCCTCGGCAATTCGGACCAATGGCATTCGGTTTGGCACTTCCGAACTTCGTGATTTGGACATTCGTAAGCATCCGAATTGCGTGAAATTCATACGAATGTACATTCAGAACGAATTGTACATTGTTAGGAATGCTGGTATTTCAGATACCCATTCACTTTCAATTCCTCCCGAACTGCTAAAGGCTGAGTGATTATAACTCGCAGTTCGGGTGTTGATTCAGATGTTCTCAAGAAGAAAATGCAGTATCCCAGTAAACTCTCAAAACAATCAGACGTATACCCAAACATCAGCCTAAACTAGAATTTTTCAGCCAATTGGCTGGTTTATATGCAAGTCCCCATGCAAGGGGTTTACTGTGACATATTCCAAGGGCATTCCCCACCTTACCTGAGGGGGGACTATGGCAAAGAACACACTATAACTGCAGTAGCTCTCAGGTCCAGGACCCTCCCACACAAAACAAGATAATCCCTCCCCTGTGCCTGTGAGATAATTGAGTCAGGAACTGTACTAAACTCCATTATCTCCGGGCACAGAAAACATACATTTTAATAACTCCCCGAAAGTACCCACAACAGTCACATCCCCTGATAGCTCCAATCTGGGGGACCAACATATCCAAAAATCACCCAGATGGGTTCGGGATTTCCATTGAAGTCATAATTTCGGGGCGTTCTAAAACCGAACAAATCCATGCACTGTTCCACTGGCTCATGGGTAGCGTTTGTTCCCCTAGTGTGTGGGAACAAACCTACCTAATAGCGCTTTCCTGGCTGGTCGATGAAAAGAAGCAGGCATTCGCGAAATTGACTGGCGTTTGGGAAGTCGGGTGCCTTTTTTTTTTTTTTTTTTTTTTTTTAGTTCCAGACACTTGACGACCAAGTCCCGCTCCCTCTTTTTGTTTGCCAAGATGACTGCCGTTTTGTACAACACGTGGCGTTCAGCCATACGAACGGCGGCCACACAGGGATAGCCGTTAATTTGCAGTTTGCTTTGAAGTTAATGAGCCAGGGGGGTGGCCGATGTTCAGTAGTTTTATCTACCGAACGAGAAAAATCAATGTTAACAAAACAAAAGGTATAGTTTCTTCACACACACATGTCTACCAGTGATTTATATACTATCCCACCTCAGTGACTCTTTTTTTTTTTTTTTTTTTTTCCCTTCATTGGCCAAGTGTCAGTGACAAAATCATGATTAATTGGCTGTTCTCTAACCAATCACAAAAATTTGCTAATTTCATTGGACAGGGAATAGTGAAACCGGGTTGAGCAAGCATTACATTGCACAAAAGAAATTGGCTTATTGGTCCAGATTCCTGCCATCATTCACATTATTTTCCCTCCCTCTCTCTTGTTTTGCCACTTTTCAGAAATCTGAATCACTTCGTAAGCATCCGAATGTCCAAATGGCATGAAATTTGTAACAAAACAAACGGCACATATTTATTGCACAGCCCTCAACTGTGCTTTCATGTTTCCATGCACCAAAACTCCCTCTTTATACTTACTGACATTTTCATCTTGCTGTTTTTACACTTTTTAGTGTACTTCTTTTTTTTTTTTTTAAATCCTAGGATTCTTGGTTTGTCTCCAACACGTGTACTAATAAGGACTAAGCCTGAAGGGCTGCTGAGATCAGTCATATTAAGACTGCTAGGGCTGTAGATTAAATATGTTAATCTGGTGCCAAGCTTGAATCCTATAACCCATCCACTGAGAGAGAGCTGAGTGATTGATGATAAACTTTTATTTTAAACAGGCATGCAGTAGGAAAAGTTTCAGGACCATTACTGGACTTTTCTCAAGATGTTAAAGTCAGGGGCTGAAACTTTCATTGTATTTTCTTGTACATGGGGCACTTAAATTAACACTGTATTGTGGGGGAATGAATAACAATTTAGTAGTTATACTTTGCAGGAAACAAAATGGATGTAATTCATCTTGCATGGTTTCTTTGAGATAATGAAAACTAAGCTTGCAATAGTTGCAGCTATTGCAAGCCCTCTTTCTTCCCAGCACAGATTTTCTCATCTATGACCAGAGGCTGCAGAAATCCCACAATAAAATTGAAGGGGAACTGCAGTCAATTCATATGAGCAGGAAAATGTGTGCAACCAGACCCGGAGTTGGCACCGACCACAAAATTGTTTAGATGCTAGTTGAAGAAAGCCGGTATAGGCAAACAAATATTCTACATGCACATTTATTAGGAACAGGTGAACACTTTGCGATGTTCCTAATAAAGTACCAAAAAGGCCCTGCCTGCACCCCTTACAGCCCCTTTGTCCCTGAACCCATTACAATCTCTATCCCCTCTATCTCTATCCACTACTCCGAATATGATTTAGTGGTGAAAATTGGTGCCTCCCACCAGTTTTGTCTGTGGTATCTCTTGTACTATTCCTCGAGTCGCCATGGTCTATACATTAAAACTACTTAATTACGGTTAGGTTGTTTTGGTGCATGTAGTATCCCTGTAATTGTCAAATGATCATAAAAATCAATAGAAAGGAAAAATGATCTCTATGTAATCGATGTACTGTTTGATATGTTCCTTTCCACACTTTCTCACGACTACAGATGGTCTGTCTGTATCTGATAGTCCTTAATCTTCCCAAATCAGAAAATTATAAGTGGAGGTAGGTGGATGCATGCATTACAGGTTGAACATTCACCTGTGTTGGTATTACCTAACTGAAATGAGAACTACAACATTTCCGAAAAGCTGTTTCATTTTTATCACCAGCTGCACTTATTTTTAAGTCTGTAATATTGCACATAGAATGTGATGGCAGATAGAGAGGCCAAATGGTTTCTATCTAGTCTGCCCAATACTCTCATTAGTCCCTGGCCTTATCTTGCAGCTAGGATAGCCTTATGCCCATCCCATCCATTCTTAAACTCCTTCACTGTTTTAACCTCTACCACTTCAGCTGGAAGGTCATTGCATGCATCTACTACCCTCTCAGTAAAGTAATACTTCCTGGTATTATTTTTAAACCTTTGCTCCTCTAATTTAAGACTATGTCCTCTTGTTGTGGTAGTTTTTCTTCTTTTAAATATAGTCTCCTCCTTTACTGTGTTGACTCCATTTTATGTATTTAAATGGTTCTATCATATCCCCCATATGCTTAAGGGAATCAGGGCCGCCATCAGGGGGTGACAACCATGACGGTTGTCATGGGCCCGGCGGCCCTGGGGGGCCCGGACTGCTCTGGTAGTCCTGGGCCCCACTTTCCGTCCCTGCACACATAGATAGCGAATATCGCGATCTGTGTGTGCAGCCGCGGGCCCCCGACTCCCTATTACCGCAGAGAGGGCCCAGCACACAGCTCCTCCTCTTCTCGTCTCTGCTAGTAACTCTCGCGATACCCGGTTGCCATGGCAACGCTCCGCGGGTCTCGCAAGAGTTATTGGAGGAGAGATGAGAAGAGGCAGTGTGCTGCCTGGGCCCCTCTGCGGTAACAGGGAACCCGGGGGGCCCCACCATGCCACCGGACCACAAGGGATGGAATCTCCACCCTCCCTGGACACAGGTAAGCAGGGAGGGGGGAGAAACTATTTAAATGTAATTAAAAAAATTACCCCCCCTCACCCTCACCCCCACCCTAGATTGCCCATTTACACACACACACACACTACACACACTGATACACTGACACACTGCATACACTGACACACTGACGCACTGACGCAACACACACACTGCATACACTGACGCAACACACACACTGCATACACTGACGCAACACACACGCTGCATACACTGACACAACACACACGCTGCATTCACTATACTGACGCACTCTCTGCATCCGCTACACACTAACGCACTCTCTGCATCCGCTACACACTAACGCACTCTCTGCATTAACTGTACACACAGCATCCACTACACAAACATTCTGTATTCGCAGTACACACACTACATCCACCACAAATTGAAACACTCTGCATTCACTATACACATTTCATCTAGTACATACAAACACACTACATCCACTACTCAAACACACTCTGCGTTCACTATACACACTGCATCCGCTACACAAACACACTCTGCATTCACTATACACACTGCATCCGCTACACAAACACACTCTGCATTCACTGCACAAACAATATCTAATACACACAAACACTACATCCATTACACACATTCTAATTCACTTCCACTATACACACCACATTCAGTCCCGCATCATTGTCAGCAGACTAGGTAGGGCGTGGGCGGGCCCAGACCTTGTGCTTTGTCAGGGGCCCCAAAATGTCTGATAGCCCTGAAGGGAATACTTAGAGAACCATAGAACTGTAGCGACTATGGTGACATGCATGCCCTGCCGACTCCATTCTTCTTATCTGGAGTTTTCTGGGCCCAGGGGTGGACTGAGCAGTCGTTCACTTTGGACATAGTCAGAGGGCCCAACTGAGGAATGAAGCCTTCTGCCCAGACACTCTGTGGCAGTATCGCACCTAAACTTAATCTGGCCAGTCTACTATGACACGCGATGGTTCAGAGGGCCCATCTGGTGATCCATGCACTTAATGCCATCCGATGCCCATCTTTGATCAGTCGCCCGGTCAGGCACCACGGCCCTTTAAAAATTTAACCATGCCCCTGATCAGTAAAGCCACGGTGCTGGGAAAAAGTGTGTTCAAGCCCCAGCTTACCAATGAGCCGTGTGGGAGATGGGAGGAACAGATTTGATGGAGAGCATGAACCAGACTCCTGTTACACTCAGCCCGATGCCACTGGACCCGAGGAAGCCACCCTCCTGCACCAAAAAGGTATGGAAGCAGGGGGTTAGCTAAAAATATGTAATCGTTGTGTGTCAGTATTTGTATCTGTATGAATGTCATTGTGTACATTTGTGTCATTGTGTATCTGATGTGTCTGGGTGGCAGTGCACACAAGTAAACCACTGCTTTCAAATGCCTCTAGTCCTCCATGACAGCCCATATCCACACTATTGTCTTTATCACCCACTACAGATTTTCTCCACCCACTGCTTCTCATATACCCCACTACAGAGCCTATTCTTCCCACTACAGCCCTAGTCCCACATGCTACAGCTCCAGTTCCCCACTGAAGCCCCTCCACCATTACAATTATTTCTGTAAAGTTTGAAAGTTGGTGGGTACAAGGGTGGGCCCATGATCTCCTTTTGCCCAGGGGTCCCATAAGTTGTCAGTCTGCCCTTGGCTGGGTCCTGATTACAATGAACTGGAAGCTATCTGTCTCTCTCCTGCAGTGCAGGACTTCACTCATTAGCTAGTGATCAGGAGAGTTAATGTAGCACCTACTCAGGACATTCCATCAGAGGCTTGGCGCGGCACCTGGCAGACCCCAGGTAATAAATCAAACCATTTGACTTCTTACAATGCGGAGTGTTAAGATACTTCTGGCACCATAACCACTGTGTGAGTGTTCCTTTAAAATACACTTCAAGTCTTCCTTTAATTTCATTCAAAACACTCTGTTTCAGGTCGTCGTAGAAAGATATCCTAAAGAAAAGTATCTGCCACGTCTGGATAAAATAAAGTTTCTTGTTCCACAGGACCTTTCTTTGGCTCAACTGATTAATATAATTCGGTATGTATTTTCTTTAAGTATTTGCTACATATATTTTTGACAAAGTAGATATCATGCAAGTTTTGCTGTGTTAAGGGAGTGCTTTCTATATTCTAATGTAAGGGATATGTACTGATTAACAATTGCATAGTGTGAATGCTTTTGTTACTGGGTCTCGGTTATTAACTAAAGTGCGAATCGATGGTAATATAAAGTGAAGTCAAAATGCATTTATTATACTTTTTATAAAGCACCATCTTTGGGTACAAATTTACAATTGATACAAATAAAGACTAAAGTACAATACATTTAATAAAATAGAAGGTTTCCCTTCTTCTTCAACCAACAATAAATTGGATCGAAAACTAGGGAAGTTGGTCAGGATGGTGGTACCAGCTCCACCAAAATAAGGGCTTGTAATTGTATATAGAAAACACAAAAGAAAAACTGTTATGGGAGAACTACCCTCTAGGGGGAGCTCCCAATAGCTGGTATAGGTATAACGAAAACGCCGTTCTTACAAAAAATACCTAGTGAGCTTACTTGGAGAAAGAAGTAAAAAATGCAAGGAAAAAGCACACTAGCTTCTTTGGTGATGTGAAACTATGTATCCTTGGAACAACAATAATACAATAAAACTTTGAATCCTTCTTGTGATAGAAGTCAAATATAGTGTCAGTATACCCAAATGATGGTGCTGATTGATACTATATTCCCCTGTGGTGCTGCATCAGTACAGCTAATGGCAGTTCATAGCAATATGGATACTTAACCCCTTAAGGACCAAACTTCTGGAATAAAAGGGAATCATGACGTGTCACACACGTCATGTGTCCTTAAGGGGTTAAGGAATGTAACGAGAGCCCTTTAGGAATGATCAACAGGGGGATAATAAACTCAAATATTTTTTATTTATTTTTTTTGTAAAAATAATCTTTATTTGTGTTTTTCGTAATTTAGGTAGTATTGAGACTCGCAGGTCTCCGCATAAACCAGTATATGTTATCGGTTGATTCCGGTAGTCATAGGTATTATCGGGCCCACAGCAGTTCGTTCTCCAGCGTGTTGGATGGCCTTGAGTCTCACAGGTCCCCATACATAGACATTTTGCTAATTTGTTGGGTTCAGTTAGTCATATGTGTGGTTGGGCTCGCAGGCCCGCAATGTTGTCGGACACGCAGGTCCCTTACATTACATAAGCTGTTATCAGTGCATATGTCCCATGTGTTGTGTTAAGTTTGTTTCGTCTCATTATTGTGGCAGTGTTCCACTCTACTTCTGTCGCCATGAGTGGTGTAGTGGGTTGCTTGACTGTGTCGCATTCCAGCTTGTGTGCGATTTAACTTTACATGTACTATTAAATTGTATGTCTACTTCAGTAGGTGGAGTAAGGTGTGTGTCAAGGTATCTACTGTAGTAGGTTTATGCAAAGGTTTGAAATCGTGTATATAATTTTGCTGATTAGCGGTGTCTGTTTCTTGTTTCGCATTGGAGCGTGAAGGTGATGCGATAATGGGCCGCTAGTCCCATGTCAGTATCTGTCTCGGGAAGGGGGGGTCGGGGGTTCTGTAGTGTTGTTGCCCTTAATACTCTTTGTGAAAGTGTCTTTGGCGGTCTCGAGTAGCCACTGTGTCCAAGTCTCCGCGTAAGTCTGGTGCGAAGCTGTGGCTGTCATGGTCAGATCTTCTATTGCCCTGAGTTCTTACATTTGAGTGAACCATGTGCCTAGAGGGGTGCTATCTTTTGCTTCCAGTATTGGGGGAGTACCTGTTGGGCTATGTTCAGTTTCCTAATTGTCATGGACTTCTTATATTTAGATCTAGGAGGAGCATTGCTGCCGGTTCCGGGGGGGAGTGGGGGGATGCGTCCGAGAACATCCCCCAGTATTCCGTGTATACCCTCCCAGTACGGCCTAATCACCTCGCATTCCCACCAAATGTGTATCGCGGTTCCCACCTCCCTTTCGCACCTCCAGCATAAGTTGGTGTGTTCTGGGTCAATGTTGTGGAGGAGGTGTGGGGTGCGGTACCAGTTCGTCAGGATTTTAAAGGCTGTCTCTTGGGTCTTACTGTGTACTGAGCAGTGGTGGGTGAGGTAGCATATCTGCTCCTACTCCGCTTCGGTGAACATCCTATTCAGTGCTGTTTCCCATTTTCCCATAAAGAGGGGTTTGTCAGTGGGGGGGGTCTCTGTCTGTAGCATAGTATATAAGAAAGAGATACCATGTGGTAGTGGGTCTGGGTCGTTGCATAGTGTCTCGAATGTCGTGCGGTCTCTGGTGAGTGCGGTTCCCTGTGGTAGGGTGTGCACGAAGGCGGAGAGTTGTGCATGTTTAAATCTGTGTAGGAATGTGGGTGTAGTGTCTCCGAGCATGTCCGTCAGTGGTTTACACTTGCCGTTGGTGGTTATGTGGTGCAGTCTCTGGATCGGGGCCGGGAGGATTCCCTGAAATGCCTTTGGATCTAGGCCCGGTGTGAAGTCAGTGTTGTGTGTCAGTGGTGTTAAGGGGGAGGGGTAGGGTGCTAAGCCGTGTGTCTTTGAGGCTCTGCGTCACACGTCCATAGTGTGTATGGGGACATATCTCGATTTCACGGGTCTCTCCGCCCCCAGGGTATGACTGTTAGCAGCACGTCTGCCTCTGACTCTTCTGCCACTTTCCATAGTTTATGGACCCCGCTCTTCGTCCACTCCATCACCTTTAGGAGATGTGTGGCTGTGTAGTACAAGTGAAAGTCTGGCAGTGCTAGTCCCCCCCCGTCTTTGGATTTCATGAGTATGTTGGCTTTCATCCTGGGACGCCTTCCATCCCAGATGTATTTGATCGTGGCTGTTCTAAGTGAGGCGAAGAACGCACCTGGGAGTTTGATAGGGATGGTTTGAAATAAGTATAGTAGTTGCTGGAGGAAATTCATCTTTATGACCTGGATCCTCCAGAGCCACGATATGTGTGGGTGTGCCCAGTCCCTCATGTCTTTTTGGAAGGTAGTGAGTGTGGTGGCAAAGTTTTCTTGGAAGAGGTCTTTGCTTTCTCTGGTTAGCCAGGTTCCCAGGTATCTGATCTTTTGATAAGCCCATTGGAACGGGAAACTCTGGCGTAGAGGGCCAGCGCGCCTGCTCGGCACACTGACGTTCAGGATATGGGATTTAGTGTCGTTTATTTTTAGGTTGGAGATCTCTCCAAACTCTTTAAAGGCGAGTAGGATGTTGGGGAGGGATATTTCCGGGTTGGTGACAAAGAAAAGTAGATCGTCAACGAAAGCGGTTACTTTGTGGTGAACCTCGCTGGTTGTGATCCCTTTGATGTCACTGTTTTGTCTGATGTGTGTCAGGAATGGCTCCAGAGCCAAGACGAACAATAGGGGAATAGGGGGCATCCCTGTCTGGTGCCGTTGTGTATTGTGAATTCGGTGGTCAGTGCCCCGTTGACAAGGACGTGGGCCGTCGGTGCGTGGTATAGAGCTTTTATCCACCTCCTCATGTGTGGTCCCAGTCCCGCGTGTGTCAGGGTGTCAAAAAGGTATGTCCACCCCACTCTGTCGAAGGCCTTCTCCGCGTCCAGCTCCTCCCCTCTTGCCATGCATAAGGGTAAGTGCTCGGATAGTGTTGTCTCTAGCCTCGCGGCCCCCCACGAACCCCACCTGGTCCGGGTGAACCAGCATGGGGATGTACGCCCGGAGCTGCGTTGCCAGGATCTTTGCGAGGAGTTTGACATCACAGTTGATGAGGGAAATTGGCCTATAGTTCCCACAATGTTCTCTGTCCCTACTTTCTTTGGGGAGTATGGTGATATGTGCCATCAGGGCCTGTTTGGGGATGCATTGGCCTTCCCTCATCGCGTTGAAAAATTCCACCAGCGGCGGATACAGACTGTCTGCAAAGGTTTTGTAATATTTCAGTAGGAGGCCGTCTGGACCGGGGCTCTTGTCTGGTTTTGTTTGTTTTATTGCTAGTGTCAGTTCTTCTAGTGTTATTGGTTCGTCTAGGAGTGTTGATGTGTCTCTGTCTATAGTCGGAGACGGGTGTGCATTGAGATATGCACGTTTTTGGTCTTGAAGTCGTGTTTTCGCCATCTTTGTGTGCGGTTGTGGTAAGGAATATAGGTCGGAGTAGTATGTTCGTATTGCGGTCAGTATGTGGGTCGGGAGACGGTGTAGTGTGCCTCGATTATCTCTGATTTTGTCTATGTAGGTAAGCTGACGGTTTTTAGCTAGCATCGTGGCTAAGAGTTTGCCGCTCTTGTTTCCGTGCAGGGAAAAGAAAGCTTTGTGCCTGATCACGTCTCTGTGAAACTTAGAATGGAGTAGTGAGGTTAAATCTTGCCTTAGCTGTAAGAGTTGCGTCTGGTGGGTGTGGTGTGGTGCGCGTTTAAGGTCTTCCTCGTGTTGGATGTCTGTCAGAATCTTGGTTAGACGGGCTTCGATTTGTTTCTTAAGTGTGGCCCCTTGTTGTATAAAGTGTCCCCATATCACGCTTTTGTGGGCTTCCCATCTGATCGTCGGGGTTGTCTGTCCTGGGGGGTTGTCCAGAAAATAGTCCCTAAGTTTTTCCCCTTATGTGTTTCGTTAAGTCGGTTCTGGCCAGAAGGTACTCGTTGAGTCTCCATTTAGTTATTGTGGGTCAGTATAATTGGGATTTAAGGTGAAGGGTAACGGGCGCGTGGTCTGACCATGTCACCACTCCTATGTTCGCATCCACCACTAGGGGGAGAGCATGCTGTGTGGCGTAGAAGTGATCTATTCTGGTGTAGATTTGGTGCGGGTGGGAAAAGAATGTGAAGTCCTTTTCATCTGGGTGGTGGGCTCTCCAGCAGTCGACCAGTCTGTACTTGCATAAGAGTGTCTTGAGGGAGTGTAGCTGTTGTGTTGGTGTATGGGACGAGCCGGTGGAGCAGTCCCAAGTTGGGTCTAGTGTTACATTAAAGTCCCCCCCTGAGTATCAGGATCCTTTCAGAAAAAGCGTGCAGTTTGTTTAGTGTTCGGAGGAGGAAGCGGTGCTGTTGTCTATCTGGGGCATATATGGTCACGAATGTGTAGGATTGCCCAGCAATTTTGCCCTTGAGGAATAGGAATCTGCCCTCTTCGTCTGTTAGGCACCCCCCCCCTCCTGGAATGGCACTCGCTTGTTCACTAGTATGGCGGTCCCCCTAGATTTACCCCCATGATAGTCGCTGAAGTACCCATGTGGGTATTGGTGGTTTGATAGTTTAGGTCTGTCGCCCTTCTTAAAGTGTGTCTCTTGGATCATGACCATCGAGGCTTTATGTGTGTGGAATTCTTTGAGGGCCCCTGATCGCTTCTACGGCTTGTTCAGTCCCCTGGCATTAATGGTCATGACGGTAAGTTGGGCAGGAATCTGTGCCATGGCGGGCTGGGTGGGGCGGGCAGGATGCTGTCCCCCTCGGTACTCTGTCAGTTGAAGGGAGGCTAGGAGTGGGGGAGGGGGAGCAAGATGGGGAGGGTAGGTGTGTGGGTAGGGGAAGTTAGGGTCTCGTCACCGTGTGGTGGCGGTTGGGTGTAGGCGTCGGGGAGCTACAGCGCACGGCACCACCTGTGGTCCCTGTGGCTTGCTCACCTTTTATTGATGCCCTCTCCCGTGGGGTAGTGAAAGGAGGCCCAGATTCTCCTTGCGGCCCTCGTCTGTGTCCATGCCATAACTGTCGGAACTCACCTTAGTCAGCTGTAACCGTCACAGACCAGTGTCGTTCCCATGTGGATCCAATGCGATTCTTGTGTAAGCATGATATCGTAATCCTCGCCTCTGATTAGGTTGGCCTTGTGGCCTGCATGGGAATAAGTCAGTGATAAATGAGTTATAACATTGAAAACATCTATAAAACCATATCGCTTTGTGCGTTAGACAACATGTCTATCAAACCAGTAACTGTGGCCAGGCGAAATCCGGCGCTAATGCAGTGTAAGCCAAAAGGTTGCCTGTATAAGCTTACTGTCCAGTGTGCTGTCTCGGCTCCCCCAGAAGTTTCCCATGACCACGTCTTAACGTTCCCCCCCCCCCCCACCTTATGCGTGTTGCTGTCTCCGTCCTGTTCATGTCGGTGGAGAGTGCGTGGTGTGTGGTTACAGTTCGTGTGTGTGTTACCCGGTCTTGTCTGCATTGCGCGTAGTGTGTTTGGTCCTGTGATTTTTCCCCCCCATTGTTGCCTCCTCCGCATGGATGTTTCTAATGCGGGGTCGCTTCCTTATCCCTTCCGGTACGGAGCCCTTGCTCTAGTTTCCAGGTCTCCCACTCTCCCCTCTCCCCTGGTTCCTCCCAGAGTCCTGCTCCCCGGGTGTGTCCAGCCGGCTCCACACCCCACAATTGCTGCTGGAGCCTGCTTGTTTTAGCGGCCTGCGCCGACGCCATATGGTCGCAGTCTGCTTCCAATTGGGCTACTTTTTGCTGGGTGCCCTGGATGTATTCCCGTTGGGTGCGTAATTCCTCAGAGGGATTTATCGAGGGCGGCATTGGCCTCCTTCAGGTCCGCTTTGGTCGGTAGGTTCCGGATCAGCTCGACCCATTCCGGCTGAAGGTGCTGGCAGTTGTTCCTGCCATGTTGGTCGTCATGCGGTGAGGGCGGGCAGGAGAGGCCCGAGGCCTCTGAGTCGTTAGAGGCCTGCGAGGTCAGTTGAGCCGGCGGCACGAGGAATTGTTGCATGGCAGAGTGCTGAACTCCCTTGTGGGTGCTGGAGGGCTGGTTAGCCTGCGATGTTCTGTGGGTTTTTCCCATGGTGTCGGTTTGGGGTGCTGTTCAGGTGAGGATTATTGCTGAGCCTGTGGGGAGCTCACGGTTTACGCCGCCATCTTCCTCGGCGTCCAAGCCACGCCCCCATAAACTCAAATATTTTTCCTTGAATAAATCTAAGGTGGATTGACAAAACAATTAAGATGCCCTATTGTTGGTGAATAGGGATTGTGGCAAACCTAGCCACTTCTGGAACACTGGACTTTACTTGTCAAAAGGTTGTCTGTATTTTATGCTATGTTCTGCATGTATTCTGCCATGTCTTATGTGGCCATTGTAATTCGTATGCTAGCAGCCGTAAGCCGCTAGCATTCAAGTACTTTGTTTCACGAACAGCAACTATCCGGGCTGTTCGTGAACCGAATATGGGCCCCCCTGATAGACCACACATTAAGGGACGTGTGGCGCTTGGTAACAGATTGCAACAATGTTGCAATCGGTAATTAAAGGCTTTCCTAGGTGGCCGTCGTTCGACTAACGACCACGCGGCGGTCGGCCATCTTGGATCCTTTGTCTCTTCAGCGGTGTTTGGTCGTCGAGTGCCTGGAACTGAAAACTGCTACTCGACGACACGAACACCGCTGGACTTCCAGAGCGGTCGGGAGTTCCGCCCGTATCACATTGTTTCCCATCGGTGTTCGGTAGTTTTAAACCGAACTCGATGGCTAAGTCTATTTCGTATGCCGTTCGGTAGTTGTAGCTGGGATCTGAGCGGTATTCTCACGAAAATATAACCCCAGCTATCTACCGACCGTTCATTCGTACAAAAAGAGCGAATTATACGAAAGTTATGGATTTTAATGTGAATTGTCGGTTCTGCTGCACGAGGAGATAATCCACTTAACGGTGTATTCCAGTGGGAGTATCCCTCTCGTGCAGCAGTGCCTGATCGGAGAAATGTTAAGTCCCCCATGTAGTCCCCTAATGTATTACCCCTGCTAAGTCTGTCTGGAAACCCCTTGCATGGGGACTTGCATAAATACTGGAAGCTGTGAATAAAGACCTCAGTTGACTCCCAGACTGTGTTTCGTCCAGTTATTGGGAGATTTGGGATATTGCCTTACTTTTCAGCGCTGACTGTGGATTTACCTGTAATACCAGCGGAGATCGTGGATTTTAATATTGCACTCCATTACAGGGATCATCGGATAAATAAAGAATACAAAGTGTATACTGGGACACCAGGAAGGAAGCCTTAATTAGAAGAGCATAGCTGAAATATCTATTGAGTGATAGCTATGAATTGATTCCTTATAAATAAAAGATGAGCACTAGGAGATGTGGCATACAGACAGTTGGTGCTGTAATCCTTAGAAAATGCTACTAAAAACATCACTATGCTAGTTCCCTACAATCTCCTGTTAACACCTTTGTGGGTGTTCTGTGCTAACACTAAACACGATGTCCCTATGTCACACCTGCGGATTAGACTCCAAATGAAAAGTTAAATGATTAAACTAAAGCAGGAAAATAAAAGGAAAGTGAGGGAAAGTTCCCTTCAAGCGCATAAAAGCGTGCTCAAGTGAGGTGAGAAAATGCCGAGCTAAACCCGACGCGCGTTTCGGAGTTCAAAGACTCCTTCCTCAGGGAATAAACCTTATCACCCAAAAGCCTGGGGTATTTAAGTGTGATATAACCAATCCGGATCGAGGCCGTGGCATGTCATCAGTGACGTTTCAATTGTGTGTCCACGTGGGGGGTACTGTAGGTGGAGTTTCAGGTTTCTCACGTCAGATGATTGACGGCACCGAGACTCATTAGTAAACTCCCCATTTGTTCATGGAATTAAAATCGAAAGGCATGATAGTCCTATGTAGTAGAGACCGTAGCATGAATTTTCAATGCTAGATGGCCGCCCTAGCTTTCTAAGTTACCGGGGCAGTCTTCTGGTCTCGGATTTCACCACGCCAGGATAACCTGTAAATACACATGACTGTTACATTCTATATAGATGGCCAGAATTTTTTTTTTTTTTTTTTTTTTATAAATTCTTTATTTTGAAAGATTTTTGTTTTATGGGGTGGGGATACAGAAAGAAAACGGGGAGTTAGTTTGTGGTACAAATTTTTCAAAATAGACATGTACTTTTTACAGTATGCAAACAATTCAAACGTATATACTAATTATCTGTTGGTAGTTTCCACCTGCTTTAGTTGCAAATAAACATTTTCTACATGCTAGTCGGTATCTGTTGTTTTTGGGCTAAGGTTTGGGGTGGGGAACAGAAATAAGAAGGGTGGGGGGTAGGGTACATTTTCCTTTACATTATGTAGCAAACAAATTACCAATAATGATTACTTGCATTTTGAGTGTTCATAACCACTATTAGGGGTATTATTCAGAAGTGTGGGCTTCCAGGTAGGGTAAGAAGGGAGGGGGTCAAAGGCCAAGCTGTGGTACTTTGTTTTTTGTGCCATTGGCTCTTATTTCCCTTTGGTCTTCTTTTGAAAACTCCTTCTTCGGGGTGGGGGTACAGAAGAGAGAAGTGGTGGTTAAAATTGGCGGTGCGCTCTTCGTGTGCCGTGTGTTTATATTGGCGTTTGCGCAGATATCGTGGACCTTTTTCATTGGTGTAAGGGTGTCTTCATACAGTGCACGAGGGGTATTACGTGGGTTTATGTAAGAGCCACAGTGCGAGCTGGTCGCCTACCAAAACATTGTGATATAGAGAGGCCTATGTAGGCGGAGTGGTTCATTGGTAATACAACGTTATGTCTTCGTGAGCGATGTAGTTCTGATAGATTTTTAAAACATTTTTAACCCAACCAAAACATATACAAACGAGTTTGAACGTACGTTCGTGTTTCTTTGTGGCGATATGAGGAGCAGTAACTAAGCAGTAACCTTTGATAGGTGTAGGGGGGAAACCTGACTCAGGGGTGGAGTAGAGTAACATCACTCAGGGGTGGAGTGTTTTTTGGGGGGTCCCCCACTTTGGGGTGTCCAGTGGGGTTGTGGGGGGGGGGGGGGGTGATGGGTGGGTGAGTAGGCGTCCCTGACCTCTGGGTTGAGTGGTTTCTCATTGTTGACTCAAGTTGTTTTTGTAGTTTTAAGATTATCCCTGTTGTGTGATTTCATTTGAAACCGGGGTTTGAGTATAGGTTGGACAGACTGCCTGCTTAATCGCTTTCTTAAGACTGGGTTGACCTTTGCCTGTGGTGAATGTGTCGCTTCCTATGTCTTTTGTTAGGTCCTCATGAGTCGACCCAAGTTATTGTTTTCTTGCTTACCTGGTTACTGGTCCCTCAGTGTATTTCGTGCCTAAGGGGTGTGTGAGTTGAGTGGGTAGTTATGGTTCTTCATGTTTTCATTTATCGAGTGTTTATCTATTTCTGTTTTGTCCTTTTGTTTCCCTATTGTTTTTGTCTATATTTTCTTTCTTTACCCTCTATCTCTTAAGTGGCGGTGGAGGGTTCCATGAGCCACAGGTCCCATATTTTATTGCAATGTGTTGTGGTGTCGTGTATGAGCGCCGATAGGCTGTCCATTGACCTGGCTTCGTTCATTTTCTTTTTTATGTCTGTGAGTGTCGGGATTGTGGGTGCACCCCAGTGGGAGGCTATGGCTCTCCTAGTGGCTAAGGCTAGTTTGGCTAGCAGTTTGTTGTGGGCTCGCGGTGTATCTTCGAGTGGTTTGGATTGTAGCCATAGCCATGGGTCCCTTGGGATGTTGTCGTGTAAAACTTTTGAGGCAAGGGCCACTATGTCTGTCCAAATTTGTGTGATGTGGGGGCAGTCCCACCACATATGGTAATATGTTCCTTTGTGGCCGCACCCCTTCCAGCATCTATCGGATGCGGATAGTCCCATTTGCTTGTGTTTTAGGGGGGTGTGGTACCAGCGCATTAGGGTTTTATATGCCTGCTCTTTATGTGTTACGCATATTGTTAGTCGCTGTGGCTTCCCATATTGCTGACCAGTCTGTGGGGTCTGCGGGGGGTCCCAGATCCCTTTCCCATGCTATGACATACCCTGGGGGCCGGGTCCCAGTCGTCTTGAGTAGTTGAGTGTAGGTTGTGGAGATCTGGCTTTTCTGTATGGGGGCATGTATACATGCTTGTTCGAAGGCTGTGAGTTGTGTGAGACCGGCTTGTTTATATGTGGGGGTTTCAAGGAGGTTTTTGATTTGTAGGTAACGGAAGAAGTCATGCGTGTTGAATGGTCTGTTTTGAGGTAGGTCTGTGAATGCAGTGATTTTTTTTTTTTTGGTTCCGGAAGAATTGGTATGTCCGTACGAGGTCATTTTCTTCATAGTGAGCGAAGTCTTTTGGAGTCATGCCCGGTGTGAAGTGTTTGTTTCTCAGAATTGGTGTTAAGGGGGAGGGGTTCGAAGTGAGTGCATGTTTTATGGAAAGTTTGTTCCAGATTGCAATGGAGGTGTCGAGTGCTGGTGTGGTGGGGGGGAGTTGTGGTCTTGCTTGTTTTGGGACCCAGATGTAGAGGGAAGGGAAATCTTGGCCAAATAGGTCGTGCTCAAGGTCCACCCATCTTTTCAGCCCTATGGGGGTGTGTAGCGCTTTAATCTGAGCCAGTTGTGCTGCGTGGAAATAGTGGAGGAAATGGGGTAAGCCAAGACCTCCGGACCGTGTCGGGAGGTAGAGGATGTCTCTCCGTATCCTGGCTCGTTTGTTGGCCCAGACGAAGCGGTCTATTTGTGTTTGTAATAGTTTAAAGTCCTTGGCGACTACTTGGACCGGTAGTGTCTGGTATAAGTATAAGAATCTCGGTAGGAGATTCATCTTTATGCATGCTACCCTTCCTAGTCAAGAGAGAGAGTGTGATTCCCAAGTCTTGAGGTCGGTCGCCGCTTTTAGCAGTAGGGGGGCGTAGTTGAGTTGGTATGTTTGGGAGAAGTCTACTGGTAAGTCGACACCTAGGTAGTGTATGTGTGTGAGGTTGAAGCGGAACGGGTAGTCTGATTTTAGTGCGTCTAGATCCTCCGGGGGATTTGTACCGGGAGTGCTTCCGTTTTTTCCAGGTTAAGGCGGTAGCCTGAGACCTGTGCGTATTCTTGTATGGTGCGTAGTAGGGATGGGAGCGAATTCATCGGGTCGGTGATGGTGAAGAGTAGGTCGTCAGCATAGCCCGCCACTTTATATTCTTCTTCTCTAATGCGTACTTCTTTTATTGATGTGTCTGTGCGTAGGGTTTGGAGTAGGGGTTCTAATGAGAGGGCAAACAGGAGAGGGGAGAGGGGGCAGCCCTGTCTCGTCCCGTTGAATATGCGGAAAGAGGGGGGCTGGGCATTTGGGATTAGGAGGTTCGCTTCTGGTGCGGAGTACAGGACTTTGAGCGCATTTAGAATTGGATCCGGGAATCGGAATTTGTGCAGGGTGGCAAAAAGGAATGGCCATAACAGTCGGTCGAATGCCTTTTCGGCGTCTAGGGATAGGAATAGGGTGGGAATTCGTCGGTATGAGGTCGTCCATAGGAGGTCGAAGGCCCGTCTGGTGTTGTCGTACGCCTGTCGAAAGGGTATGAAACCCACTTGGTCAGGGTGTATAAGTTTGTGTACGTGGGGCTTGATCCTGTCCGCAAGTAGTTTTGTTAGTAATTTTACGTCTACGTTTAGCAAGGATATCGGTCTGTAGTGGCTTGGGTCTAGGTGGGTTTAGGGAGAAGGCACACATTTGCTCTTAGGATGTCGGGGGGGTATGGGGTGTCCCTGTAAAATTGCATTAAAGAGGTTGCAGAGGTGGGGGAGGAGGATGGCGGGGAATGTTTTGTAATATAGTCCTGTGAAGCCGTCCGGGCCTGGGCTTTTATTGGGTTTGGTATTTTTGATGGTTTTAGCAATTTCTTCAATGGTGACTGGTTCACTTATTTTGGATATAGCTTCCGCTTTTAAGGCTGGTAAGGGTATATTTTTTTAGGTATTCGTCTATGGATCGTCTGGTCTTATCGGGATGTAGTCGGGTGTTGGGGCTATGGTCGTATAGAGTGTAAAAATATTTTTGGAAGACCTCCCCGATCTGAGATGGTGCGTGATGTTTGGTGCCGTCCGGTGATTGTATTGTGTCTATTCGTTTTCGGTCGGACCTGCGTTGCAGTTTCCTGGCAAGTAGGGTGTCGGCTTTATTAGATTTTTCATAATAAGTTTGTTTGGTCCATTGCATGGCTTTGTGTGCGTCTTTTGTCATGAAGTCCTTAATTTTGGATCGGCATTCTGAGATTTCTGTGAGAATGTCTTGTGTGGGGTTTTGTTTGTGGCTCGTTTCCAGGGATCGAAGGTTTGTGAGGGCTGTTGCGAACTCTGCTAGTTGAGTTTTTTTCAGGTGTGATGCTAGGCTTATAATTTTCCCTCTCAGGACAGTCTTATGGGCAGCCCACAGTATGCTTGGTGAGGATGCCGTGGGTGTATTCAGTGTGAAGTAGTTTGACAGTTCTGTGTGTATTGCCTCTGTTATCATTGGGTTGTGTAGTAGTGTGGGGTTAAGTTTCCAGGACCATGGTCTGGCTACGTCGGGGACCTTGATTGATAATGTGATGTCTGCGTGGTCTGACCACGTTATGTTGCCTATGTCTGCCGATTGGGTCATGTGCGTGAGGGAGGGTGATATCAGAAAGAGGTCAATGCGGGAGTACGAGTTATGGGGGTGGGAATAGAATGTGTAGTCCTTAGTGGTCGGGTGGACGTCTACCAGTCTCTGTCTTTGTACGAAGTCTTGTAATAGTCTGTCTATCTTGGGTGTTGAGTTCTGATGTGATTGGGTTCGTCGTCTGTCTGCTGTCGGTGACAGTGTGGCGTTGTAGTCGCCGCCTACGATTTTGAGGTGGCCTGGGGTTAGAGCTAAGTGAGCTTGGAATGTGTCCCAGAACTCTTTTTATTTGGGGTGTTTGGCGCATATAGTGAGGTTATGGCATAGCGGGTGTGTCCTGCTTGACCCGTGATCGTGATGAATCTACCTTGTGGGTCTTTGAGTATTTGCTTTATGCTGAGTGGGCAGGTTTTTCTCATTGGGATAGCCACTCCATTTTGTTTGGTCGTGGGGGAGTTTGCTGTGTAGCACTCTCTGTAGTGTCTGCTAGTAAGGGGGAATGGTTTGGTTTGTGTGAAGTGGGTTTCTTGCAATAAAATTATGTCCGCGTTGGTACGGTTTGCCCATCTCATTAGTTTGTCTCTTTGCGGGGTTATTGAGTCCTTTACAGTTGATACGCATGTCAGTTTGGTGTTCATGGTGTCTTGTTATGTGTGAGGTGGGTCGGTGGGGGGGGGGGTTTATGTGTGGGTCTGGAGTGGAAGGGTTGTCCGTATCGTTGGCTGTTAAGTGTGAAGAGTCGGGTCTTTGAGTGTGTGAGGTCTGGGGATCGCCTTTGGGTCGGGGGGAGGGTCGGATATTTCCTGGTCTTATACCTGCGCTGCCAGGTGAGGTGGGAGCGGAGGTTGAGGGGGTGTAGGTGCCCGTGTATCGGTGCGGACCTATTCCTGTTCCCTCGTTGGTGTTCTATGGACCCGTTGGGGGTGGAAGCGGGTTTGGTTGTTTGTTACCAGATGCTTGTTGTTAAGGGTAGGTTGTGTGCGTGGAGTCGGAGGTGTCTGGAAGGGGTATATACCTCGCTTCCCGTCCTCTCCGAGCCGTGGGTGTGTTGCCTTAATTGTGGTCTTTTGACGGGTCATTGTAGCCCGGTGGCTGGGGTTGCGTTTAGCAGGAGGCCTCGGCATGGCCAGGTGTGTAGAGGTGGTAAAAGTTCTGAGGATCTGTGGAGAGAGTGTGCATGTCGTTAGACTATGTTATCCGGCGTGGTGTGTGCTCGGGTCGCTGGGGGCCCCTGGCTGCTGGTACTCAGGGTTTTCCCTTATGGTATCGGTTTTATGTCTGAGTTGTGACTGTGCAGTTGTAACCTCTGGGGGGGGGGGGGTCCCCCTGTTCTGGTGTGTTTTGTGTACCTTTAATCTAGGCTGTGTCTCCCTCGTTAACAGCACAGTTGGGGTGAGCGTAAACAGTATAACCATATAACATTTCAACCTTGCAACCTGTTGGGGTATATAGTTCTTAGTCCTCGTTCGGGTTAAAGCGGTAGGTTCTGCTGGGTGAGAAGAGTGTCACTTGACATTTGTGCCATAATATAGAGGATTGTGTAGTTGTATCCTTTGGGTCCTAGTATGGGCAGTGTAGTGCTATTTGTTACTCGTGTCATAGTGGATGGGGGAATAGTGCCGCCGTACTCTCGTGCCATATTACCGGTGGCGTTAAGCGCCTCTGGGATTTTTAAGTTCGTGGCTCTTTAGTTGGCTGGTGATGGAGATTAGTGGTCTTGTTGGCCCGTGGCTCGGGGTATGTCCGCTTGTCATATTGGCGGGTTGTGCCATGGCCTGCAGAGTATTGGGGACATGATTTGGGCTGTATAGTGGTACCTGCCGGACCCTCGCCATTTTGGCGGTTCAGTGTTATGGGGGATTGTGAAAAGAGGAATAGAGGGGGAGGGTTAGGGGTTGTTCGTGGTCTTGTTAGTTTAGGCTTAGTTCCCTGGTCTGGCATGTTTAATATACTGGTGCATTAGTCTGTTACCTCCCACATAAACTTTATAGCAAGGCTGAGCATAAACAGTAAAACAGTAAAACATTTCAACATTGTAACATGTTTGGGTGTACAGGCCTGCGTCCCTTCTTGAGGTACAGTGGTAGGTTCCGCTGTGGGGAAAGAGTGTCTAACGACATTTGTGCTCCAGAGATGGGAGGATTGTGCTGCTGCTGTATTTGAGTCCTAGCAAAGTCAATTAAAGAAAAAGGGGATCAGCGTTGTTTGGTACCCCTGACTCAGAGGGGGGGCTGGGGATAGTGCCTTATCGCTTATGTGCCTTGTTGTGGGTGGCGTAACACTACCCCGAGAAGTTGTGTTGGGCCTTTTCGCGGGATGGGCCCGCTTGCCTGGGTGGCGAGTTATATCATAGCTCGCTGAGTAGAGGGAGTGTGGTGTGGGCCGTAAAGTGGTGTCCGCCGGACCCTTGTCTTCCAAGCAACCTAGTGTTGTGGGAGATTGTGAGATTGTGAGGGTAGCGCTAATTAGGGGAGGCAGGGTCGGGTTTTTTTGGCGGGGCTGGTAGCTGAAGCCTCTTCCCCCTGACCTGGCGTGTTTTGCGTGAAGGTGTGCCAGCTTATGATTTCTCCTATTAAAACCTCGTAACGGGAACGAGTATAAACAGGAAAACATTAAAACATTTCAACATTATGACCATTTAAGGTATACAGGCCTGAGTCCTTGCATGGTTTACAGCGGTCTGTTGCACTGGGTAGAGAGAGAGTCCATGGGTTGTGAGCGTTTAAGTCAGGTCACAGTGGCCTGGTTGACAGTCCCGGTTGTCGGCGGGGGCCCTTTCCTTGTTTGATGTCGGTGCGATGGATGAGGGCGTTCTGTCGTGTAGGTTTCTCTGGTTTCGCTGTGGTTGCGACTGTCTCTTGGCGGTGCTGTGGTGGCGAGCTGTAGCCCCAGGGCCGCTGCAAAGTCTTCCATAGCCGTTGGGTGATGTAGGACATGTTCCTGTTCTCCTATGCGTACTTGGAGTTTGAAGGGGTGGCCCCATCGGTATCTTAGCCCTTGTTGTGTCAGAGCCACCGTAAGGGGTTTTAAGTCCCTTCTTTTCCTTAGTGTTGTAGGGGCTAGGTCCTGAAAGAAGGCAAGCGTGTGAGTCCCATGCTTTGGTTGTGCTGTTCTAGCCGCCGCCATGATTTTTTCTTTCGTGGCAAAGTGTAAGAGGCGGACTATTATGTCTCTGGGGACTGATGGATTGAGGGCTGCTGGTCGCAGGGCCCTGTGTGCTCTATCTCCCTGTCTTGGTCTGAGGAGTGTGGGAGTAAGGACCTGAACAGATCTTGCAGTGTGGGTAAGATGGCGTCAGTGTCTACCGTTTCTGGCATACCTCTTATTCTGATATTGTTCCTGCGTGAGCGGTTATTTAGATCTTCCAGGCTGTCTTCTAGGAATTGCACTTTATCACTTGGGTAATAGATGTCTTGTTTATGCTGGGTGGTGGTCACTTTAATTTGTGTGATGTCAGCTTCTGCCTGGGTAGTGCGGTTGTTAAGGGCCTCGATTTCTCCTTTTAGGCCTGAGATTTGTCTCTCCAGTTCTGTGGCCGTGTGTGCCTTTATATCTGCCGTGGCATCCTGCAGCATTTGGCGGAGGTCGGCTTTGGTGAGCGGCTCTCGTGGTGTGCGGTAGGCTGCTGTTGGTTCCCTGTCCGGGGCTTCACTTTCGTCAGTTTCAGCCCCGGATTCTTGGGCCTCCTGTGTCAAAGATGGCCGCCCTTGTTCCCTGGTGGCTCGGAACATCGATGCCACCGTTAAGGGGGTGTCTTTTCTTTTTTTAACGCCCCCCATAGCGATGTTCGGGGGGTTCTGTGGCTGGTGTGTACCCCAGATATGTGAGCGGATGGTCGGATTAAGGTGCCGATGTTAGCTGATTATGGCTCGTGGACGGGAGAGCTCAGGCTTCACACGTCCTGCTCCATCGGCGTCCAGGCTCCGCCCCTGATGGCCAGAATTTTTAAAAAGATGGTAAAGTCTATGTATGCTCAATCTTATATTGAATTTCTTTGCATGATTGAATCTCTATATTCTTATAGCTCATATCAAAGATACCATTGACTTAGAGTAACAATATCATGGGTATGTATTATATATTTTTCCTTATGTAAAAGAAGGGAAATAGTAGTGTCATCATAATATAATTCAGCAATGATCCAATAGGTATTGAAAATAAATAAAAAAAATAACGGAGCTAACTAAGGTATAGAAATTAAATATTTACAAGCGTTCAAAAGATTTGATAGAGACTTCTAAATAAATGGGGAATATGAAAAACCCTCATTAAGTTCCCTAGGGGACAATGTTTTAAGGCGGTAAATCCAATAACATTCACGTCTCCTCAGACGTTGATCCCAGTTGCCCTTCCTTTGATCTGGTTTGATTAATTCAATACCCAGGAACTTAATGACAGCAGCGTCCCCATTGTGGGCTGTCTTAACGTGTCTAGAGACCGAGGTTTCCATATTCCTTGCTGTTTTCACTGAATTTACGTGTTCAAGAATTCGTCTTTTAAAGGGGCGGAATGTTTTACCTACATACAGAAGGTGACTTTGACAGGTAATTAAATACACCACCCCTTTGGAATTGCAATTGAAAAACGCTAAAGCTTTAAAGTTTTCCGTATGCGTGCTGTTACTGAAATTTTTGAATTTTGGGTATACTGACACTATGAATCCTTTTTAGTTTTATTTTATTATTGTTGTTCCAAGGATACATAGTTTCACATCACTAAAGAAGCTAGTGTGCTTTTTCCTTGCATTTTTTACTTCTTTCTCCAAGTAAGCTCACTAGGTATTTTTTGTAAGAACGGCGTTTTCGTTATACCTATACCAGCTATTGGGAGCTCCCCCTAGAGGGTAGTTCTCACATAACAGTTTTTCTTTTGTATGTTCTATAAAGTACAATACATCTTTAAAAAAAAAAAAAAAAAAATGCTAAATTTGACGAACATATACAGGATGAAATGAGGGCCCTATCACTATGGGAATACAATATAGATGGACAGGAGGCGTGGACTGCAAAGGTGAGAATTATGTTAATACAGTGTGACATGTGGTCATTTATTGGTTTAGTGGAATGTATTAGCTACTGAGTTAAGTGGTAGGCTTCCCTGAACAATGTGTATTTAGGGAGCATTAAAGAAAGGCAGAAAAGGATTATCAGAAATGTAAGGTTGGTTTAAAAAAAAAAAAATCAAATCTCAAAGCCTGCTATGTCTACAGTTAATGTATTTTATTTTAACCTATTGCAGATGAATTCCTGACAAGCAATATTTTAGCGCATACCCCTGCTGCTCCTGTCTTGTCTTTCAGTGCAACCGTAACAGGATAAGAGTTGACAGTAGAAGTCAGAGCTAGGGAATCGATAGATAAACGTTATTGGTCCTTGGGGTGGCAGCTTAACCCCTTAAGACCGCAGGACGTACTATGCCGTCCTTAATTGGCCGGCTCTAAACGCCGCAGGACGGCATAGTACGTCCTGTGCGGTCTTACCCCCCATGTGGCCGGCGGCACATGGCCGCTGCAGATCGCGGTCGGGGGGCATGCCTGGCCCCACAGGCAGCCCCCCTGTGCCTGGGGACTGCGGTCTGCAGCTTCTGATCGCAGTGACAGGCTGTCACTGCGATCGGTATTTACCATGTGTCAGCCGATTTGAAATCGGCTGACACATGGAGCCGGCCGCATTCTCCTGCAGCAGATCGCGGTCGGGGGACATGCCTGGCCCCCCAGGCAGCCCCCCTGGGGTCAGTGACCGCGATCTGCACTGTCAGGCTGCAATCAGATCACACTGACAGGCTGCCATAGCCTGTCAGTGCGATCAGTGTTACTATGTGTCAGCCTATTGGCTGACACATGTAACTGCAGCCATTAGCCCCCTACAGATCGCGGTGGGGGGCATGCCTGTACCTCCCAGGCACTCCCCCTGTGGCCAATTACCGCGATCTGTAGGAGGTGATCACAGTGACAGCCAGTCACTGTGATCACTGTTAGTATGTGTCAGCCAATGATCTCAGGTCACTGGCTGACACATTGTCTCTGCCCCTCACCTCACCTCACTTCGATCTGAGAGAGAGAGGCAGAGAGATCGTGGTTTTTGCAGCTCCTGTGGAAAAAGAAAGTTTAAAAAAAAAATTTTAAGTTTTAAAATTTATATTTTATTTAACCCTTTCAGTGCTGATCACAGCATATTACTGTGATCAACCTGATTAGGGTATTTATTTATTTTTTTGGATCAAAAAAAAAAATATTTCTAATTTTTTTTTTGATCCTTTGTGTCAGTCGCAGCAACCCAAATCTCCATTACCCTTTCCCCGCTGCCGTGATCACTATACTGTACAGTATATCTGCTGTACAGTACTGTATCAGTGATCACTGTGATCAAAGGGCTCTCTGATCAGACTGACTTTTTTTTAGGGTTATTTTTATAGATCTGAAAATAACCCTTTCAGTGTACTGACTGCAGCTGCCTATACTGTGATCAGTACATTTATATTATTTTTTGAGGGCGGGTAGTAGGTGTTAGGCAGGTAGATAATTAATTACCCACTTTAGTATATAAATTAATTAATTTGTCCCCCTAGAATGGCACGTCGCTACTCAGCCGAGGAGGCGTATGCCATTCTGGCAGGCAGTGATAGTGACACTCTGCAAGACAGTGACACTATCACTGCCTCTGACATTGCATCAAGTGATGGTGCCCCACCACCACTCACAAGAGGACGCTCAGCAAGCCCAATGCCAGGCAGAGACTGGGTGCCTCCAAATATGATGGCCCCAGAAATACCGCCGTTCACTGTTACACCTGGCATCACTGTAACAGTGGACGACTGCGAGCCAATTCGTTTTTTTTGAGCTCTTTATGTCAGGCGATATATTTGAGGTCATGGCTCAGCAAACGAATGTTTGCTATGCAGTATCTCTCTGCACATCCGGGGTCCCATCATTGTCGCAGGAATATGTGGAGACCCACGGATGTCGCAGAGATGAAGCGGTTTTGGGCTTTAACCCTAATGATGGGTATTGTAAAAAAGCCCAGTATCAGGTCCTACTGGAGCAAGCAACGTATCCTGGCTACACCTCTTTTCCCTGAGGTTATGTTGAGGGATCGCTACCTGCAACTGCTGCGATTCCTTCATTTTAATGATAACTCGCTGTGTCCCCCTAGAAACGACCCACTGTTTGACAGGCTATATAAAATTCGGGGCATACCCCATTTTGAATACCCTGGGATGTCTACTTTTTCAAATGGTATGCCATGATGGGGGTAATTTTCATTTCTGGGCTGCCATACGGTCTAAAAGGCAACCTAGGTCACTCAAACCAATCTGTCAAATTTCTATGCAGAAAATAAAATAATGGACAAGTCGTATATTTGACCCTGTAACTTTCCAAAACCCCATAAAACCTATACATGGGGGGTACTGTTTTACTCGTGAGACATTTCTGAATACAAATATGTATGTTTTATTGCAGGAAAACCGAACAGTATTCTGACATTAACAGTTAAATTGCCATGCTGAAATTGAAAAATAACAAGATTTCATAATTTTTTCAAGTTTTTTTTTTTAGATTTTATTCATATAAAATGGAGTTCCATATATGAATGTTTGATATTAAATGAAAGCCCTGTTTCCCCTGAACAAAATGATATATAATAAGTGTGGGTGCACTTGGTATGAAAGAGGTAAATTATTGTTGAACAGACATATAGTAAAATTCTGTGGTTTGTTTACATTTTTTTTGGATCACAACTTGTACATTTGGCTGCGGTCTTAAGGGGTTAAAGTCAAATTGCAATAGAGAGGTAGTGAAGTTCATAGTGCATCATTCCTGCGATGAAAAAAGATACCAGACTTGTGGCAGAAATGACACAAAGATTGGCGTCAGACATCCATGTTTGGCAATCGCTGTGTTCAGATAATTTAATCACTTCTTGTAGACAAGCACTGAATTCAAGGCTTTTCTGTGATGAGCAATATCTTAAGACCAGTAAAGCCACCAATCCCACTTAATCTCAATGCAGTGGTCCTGTCCTTTTCAACCCTGCAGTGTAAAACATTGCAGTTTTATAGTTTTGCTAGCACAATGAACAGACAGAATTTAAGCGCTTTAATATAATATATATTTCCATATATACTGTGTGTATATGGTGACAGGGTCACAGATGGCAGGTCAACCCCTTAAGGACTGAGGCAGTTGTACAAGTTGTGATAAAACCAAAACGTAAACAAAACTTTGAATTTGCGCTATATGTCTGTTCAACCAGAATTCCCCTTTCATATTAAATGCACCCACACTTATTATATATCCTTTTGTTCAAGAGCAATGGGGCTTTCATTTCATATCAAATATTTATACCGTATCTCACAAAAGAGAGTACACTGACCCCTCACATTTTGTAAATATCTTCTCTTCATGTGACAACACTGAAGAAATGACACTCTGCTACAATGTAAAGTAGCACGTGTACAGCCTGTATAACAGTGTAAATTTGCTGTCCCCTTAAAATAATGCAACACGTAGCCATTAATGTGTAAGCCGTTGGCAACAAAAGTGAGTACAACTGCCTCAGTGAGTTGCCTGGGAAGGAAATTCCTCGGTTTAGCTAGTCTCCTAAAAGGAGAAGATTGTTTGTTTTGCTTTTTGTTTTGATTTATATCTTAACCCCTTAAAGGACCACTCTAGGCACCCAGACCACTTCAGCTTAATGAAGTGGTCTGGGTGCCAGGTCCAGCTAGGGTTAACTAATTGTTTTATAAACATAACAGTTTCAGAGAAACTGCTATGTTTATCAATTAGTTAAGCCTTCCCCTATTTCCTCTAGTGGCTGTCTCATTGACAGCCGCTAGAGGCGCTTGCGTGATTCTCACTGTGAAAATCACAGTGAGAGCACGCAAGCGTCCATAGGAAAGCATTATGAATGCTTTCCTTTGTGACCGGCTGAATGCACGCGCAGCTCTTGCCGCGCGTGCGCATTCAGCCGACAGGGAGGAACGGAGGCGGAGAGGAGGAGGAGAGTTCCCCGCCCAGCGCTGGAAAAAGGTACGTTTTACCCCTTTTCCCCTTTCCAGAGCCGGGCGGGAGGGGGTCCCTGAGGGTGGGGGCACCCTCAGGGCACTCTAGTGCCAGGAAAACGAGTATGCTTCCCTGGCACTAGAGTGGTCCTTTAACCCCTTAACCCCTTAAGGACACATGACATGTGTGACATGTCATAATTCCCTTTTATTTCAGAAGTTTGATCCTTAAGGGGTTAAGGACACATGACGTGTGTGTGACATGTCATGATTCCCTTTTATTCCAGAAGTTTGGTCCTTAAGGGGTTAAGGACTGAGCCAAATGTACACGTTGTGAACAAAACGTAAACAAAACCTGGCATTTGCGCTATATTTCTGTCCAACCGTAATTCACCTCTTTCATATTAAATGCAACCACCCTTATTATATATCATTTTATTCAGGGGAAACAGGGCTTTCATTTATTGTCAAATATTTAGCTATGAAACATAGTTTAATATGAAAAAAATGGGAGAAAATAAGAAATGTTGTGTTTTTTTTTTTTTTTTTTTTTAGTTCTACATGACATTTTAACTGTCAATGTCATAATACTGTTGGCTTTTACTGCAATAGAATACACATATTTGTATTCAGAAAAGACTCACGTGTAAAACAGTACCCCCTATGTACAGGTTTTATGGTGTTTTGGGAAGTTACAGGGTCAAATATAGCACGTTACATTTGAAATTGAAATTCCCCAGATTGGTTACCGTTGCCTTTGAGACTGTATAGTAGCCCAGGAATTAAATTTACAGCCATAATGGCATACCATTTGCAATAGTAGACAACCCAAGGTATTGCAAATGGGGTATGTCCAGTCTTTTTTAGTAGCCATTTGGTCACAAACACTGGCCAAAGTTAGCGTTAGTATTTGTTTGTGTGTGAAAAATGCAAAAAACGCCAATTTTGGCCAGTGTTTGTGACCAAGTGGCTACTAAAAAAGACTGGACATACCCCATTTGCAATACCTTGGGTTGTCTACTATTGCAAATGGTATGCCATCATAGGGGTAATTTTCATTCTTGGACTACCATAGGGTCTCAAAGGCAACGTAACCAATCTGGCGAATTTTAATGTGAACAAAAAGGAAACACAAGCCTTATATTTGACGCTGTAACTTTTGAAAACACCATAAAACCTGTACATGAGGGGTACTGTTGTACTCGGGAGATTTCGCTGAACACAAATATTTGTGTTTCAAAACAGTAAAAAGTATTGCAGCAATAATATCTTCCGTGTAAGTGCTGTTTGTGTGTGAAAAATGCCAAAAAATTCACTTTTACTAGTGATATCATCGTTGTAATACATTTTACTGTTTTGAAACACTAATATTTGTGTTCAGCGAAGTCTCCCGAGTAAAACAGTACCCCCCATGTACAGGTTTTATAGTGTCTTGGAAAGTTATAGGGTTAAATATAGTGCTAGCAAATTAAATTCCCTATACTTTCGGCATGGGTTGTCAGGCAGGTCCCGCTTATTGTAATTAAGATACCGAATTATGTAAAAATATGACATAAATATATGTGTAGAATTAATATATGTATATATATTCGTATGTATGTCGTATATAGATATATATTTCGTTCTACGTGTATTTTGATATAAATATATATTATCACAATACAGTTAGAACGAAATAAAACACATCTATATATTTTTTTTATTAATTTTTTATTTTTTTGAATTTTATTTATTTAAATTCTTTATTTTTTGAGTGCAGAGTTAAGTATACGTTTCAGCAATTTTACATGGCTTTAAAGAGAGGTCGACAGTATTTTACTTTTTTTTTTTTTTTTTTAACGAGTGATATCAAACAATTTAAAACAGGCTTTATCACATATTCTTTTGCATGCATAATAACAAAAAATATCTTCCATGTGTGCGTTTCTGAGAGGAGTTTTGTGTGTGTGTGTGTGTGTGTGTGTGTGTAGTGTCTCGAGGGGCTAGGCTCTCAGGTATGCTCTTGTGATGTGAGGAAGAATCAAGTGAGGTTCTGCATGGAGGGTTGCAGTGGCATCTCTTGTGTATGCCTGTGGTGTTTTATAGGAGTCCCCGGTGTATGGGGTGTCAGTTTCCTAGTGGCTGAGATGTTGGAGCGTGTGGCTGGGTGTCGTATGGGGCTCTGCCAGGGCGTCTGAGGGGAGATGTGTGTCCTCCTTTTTATGTGTACCCCTAACCAAGGGGGGTGGCGGGGTGGGGGAGGGTTAGTGTGTCAATGTGCCCCGAGATTCCAGACTCTGTGGGTTCTAGCTCTCTAATAAAGCGGTGGTCCGAAGTGTGTAAGAGAGCTAGCAAGAAGAGAAATCGGGAAAGAAAAAACAAAAAAACAAATATACAGTTGCAACTTTAGATTAAAACATGTATAACGACTCATGTTGAGTTTCAGCCCAGTCGTGTTTTTTCAGGTGCCGTGGGTCATAAGTATTGACCCAGTCCCCATTTATCCTCAGGTGTCATTTGCCTGTGAGCCTCCGGCTCTCGGGATGAAGGGGGTGACTTGAGCAGGGTCCCATGTCCCCGTTGGGGTGGTCGACTGTGGGTCCTGATGGCTGCTTGTTAGTCCCAGTGCCTGGAGAAAGGCCGGTGCTCCTTCTATTGACAGTGTGGTTAGTTCCGTTGCGGGTTACTACAAGAGTTCCTGGGGCCCCCCAACGGTAGGGTATGGCTGCAGTTCTTAGTTGAGAGGTAACTGCGCTCAGTGATTTCCGCCAGATTAGAGAATTTTTGGTGAGGTCTTGATAGAATGTTAGCGTGGAGTCTTCGAAGGTCAGGGGTGTTTTGTTCTTCAGCGCCATCATGATCTGGTTCCTATCTTGGGAGGTTAGGCAGCGAAGAATGACGTCTCGTGACGCTCCAGTTGGAGTTTGAGGTGTGCCTGTAACACGAAACACTCCATCCACAGCCATCTTTTTGGAGGTTGTGTGTGGCAGTATGGATGCAAGTAATCTGCGTGTGTAATGAGGGAGTTCCTCTGTGGTCACTGCAGCAGGGATGCCACAGATTTTTATGTTCCTGCGTTTTGTCCTCCAGGGCTAAAATTTGGTATATCAGTGTGACTTGGGTGTTTTGCAAGTGTTGTACTGTCTCTTTAAGGGCTGAGATGTCTGTTTTGGCAGCTAATATGTCCTTTTCAGAGGTTTGTACTCTTTCATTTATGGCCTGTATGTCAGTTCTCAGTGCTCTGAGGTCGGCTGTCCATACTTGATGAATGTCGTGCAGCAGGAGTTTTAAGTCCTGTTTTGTTGTGGGAGCAGTCCCATCTGGGATGTCAATTGGATGGAGTGGACTTGCCTGAATGGGTGTTGTAGCCCTCTGTCCGTCCTGTGCCCGGTTCTCCTCGTTCTGGTCTCCGGCAGGCGTTTGCTTAGGCTGTCTCAACATGTCCCATATATCTCTGCCGTCAGCCACTGTATTGGGTTTTTGGGAGCGTCTCCCCATTGCCTTCCGGTGTTCCGGTTGTGGTAAAGAGGTTAGTGGCTCCGATCCCAGCGGGGGGAGTATGGTGTTGCCGCAGAGGAGGGCCTCCAGTCCCAGGCTTAGGGGTGTGCTGTAGGCCGCGGTTTTTCGCCACGGTTTGGAGTGCCTCGGATTGTGAAAAAAAGGCATCTATCGATGTGGTTCGGTTCTGGGGACTCAGCTAAAATGGTATGAGGGTCGGATGGGCTATAATTGCAGAGATATTTGGGTAAATTGAGTCAAGAGTGTGGGAGCTCTTGGAGATGGCGTCCGCTTGTTAGGCTTGCAGGCTCCGCCCCCCTTAATTTTATTTTTTAACGTATTTACACATTTCTTTTATATTATTTATATTTTCCTAGATGACAATTCTGTGTGTGTGTGTGTACATATGTAATCCTCTCTTTTCAGGATATCCTTACTGGATTGATTAGTATGCCTGCTCTGTTTCTTCAGTGCTAGTATAATTTTTTTATATTTTATGTTTCCTTTTGTGGTTATACAAATATTGTCCATTATATTTATGGTTGTATTCCCTGTTTATCTTATAATTTATTAGATTTGGTTTATTATTTTGTCTTAACACGTTATGCATATGATAAGGATTTCCCCATAGCTATTCAGCTCCTTTTTCGATGTTATTTTAGTTGCTATGGACACCTAGGTCTCATAGCAACCAACTCCCAATGAGGCTGTTCTCCGGCCGATCACGTGACTTGGTAATGACGCCAACGTCACGTGATGACGTTACGCACGCACACGTTGATGACGACGGAACCCGCGCGAATTTCGGACCGGGCTGACTGGGAGCAGTAGTTTATTCCGGTGGTGGGTAAGTTATTCGCTTGTTCTTATATTTGTATATATGTGATTATTTGTTTCTGCTTTGATTAATCCTGATGAAAGTCTGTGTATAACAGACTGAAACGTCGATTTTTTTTTTTTTTCTTTTTCTTTTTTTTTTCTTTTTTTTTTACTAAGGTTCATTAAAAGTTATATTTTACTTTAGAGTCCTGAGAGTGCTATCTTGATGATCCTGTTCTATACTTCGCTTAACAAGCACCGGGCAAGTACTCTTTCATTACATGGAGTGCAAGATTATTTTCTATTTATATATATATATATATATATATATATATATATATATATATATATATATTCAGTATCAATCTACATGTAATTTGATATTAATATATATTAATAGTAAAATACACCTAGACTGTGTGTGTGTGTGTATATATATATATATATATTTTTATTTTTTTTATTTTTTTTTTACACTGATTTAACTGTTTGTTTATTTGATTTCCAGCCAGCAGAGGGACTGTCATTACAGTTAGTCCCCCTGCTGGCAATGCAGCAGGCAGCTAACCCGGCCATGTGATTGTGAGGTCCTCGCAAGGGCCTCACTCTCACATGGCCGGGAGGGCTGCAGGAGGACGGATGTGCCGCGGGGGGCTCCCTGGGAGTCCCCCCAACCACGATCGCCGGCGTAAGTGTAAAAAAAAATAAAAATAACGGAGGGTGTACTATTATGCCTGCGGCGTTTAGAGCAGCTTAGAATAGGGCTAATAGTACGCCCTCCGGTTTTAAGGGGTTAAAGGGAAAGAACCCTGCATGTTAAAAACTGATGGTTTTGTAAATGCATGCACTCTTCACTTACCCATAGTTACCTTCCGGTGACTAGGTCGTAAAACAAATTGGTCGGTAATCGAGGATACCTTACACCAGAGCCAAGTTTAGCATGCATTAAAAAATTTTTTGTCAGGGAATTCTCTGAATATAGACCAGCTCTCTAGCATGGGGTGGCTGTTCCTGTAGTGACCTTATCACTGTATGTATTCCACAACATTAAAACAACCTGTCTAATATCCTGTAGCCCCTCCTTGAGCTGCTAAAACAGCTGATGCATGGATTCCACAAAAAGTGTGCTGTGCTAACTGGCATTAGCAGCCGATTCTTCAAGTCCTGCAAGTTGCGTGGTGGAGCCTCAAAGGATTGGATTTGTTCTACCACATACCACAGAGGTTTAATCAGATTGAGATCTGGGGAAATTGGAGGCCAAGGTAACACTTTAAACTCTGTCATATCCCTCAAACCATTCCGGAGCAATTTTTTTTTTTATCCAGTGTGGGAGGGTATATTATCTTTCTGAAAGAGGCCACTACAATCAGGGAACACCACGAGCCTTCCTTCTTACCATGGTGCACCTTGCTGTCATCTCTTCCCCATGTAAACTATGTGCACACACCCAGCCATCCACCTTATTTAAAAGAGAACATGATTCATCAGACCAGGAAATCTTTTGATTGCTCCATGGTCCAAATCTGACTCTTGCATCCTGATTAAAGGCCCTGGTGTGGGGTCATCATGGACACTCTGACAGGTTTGCGGCAACACAGCCCCATATGCAGCAAACTGAAATGCACTGCGTGTTCTTACACCTTTCCATCATGGCATGCATTAGGTTTTTGCAGCTATTTGAACTACAGTCACCCTTTAGTTTGATGGGACCAGACTAACAAGCCTAAGCTATCCATGTGCATCAATGAGCTTTGGGTGCCCATGACCTTGAATTACTATTTGGACCTTGTCAACACATGTAATTCAAGACCTGACTGTTCACTTCTTGCCTAATATATTCCACCCCTTGATGGGTACCATTTTGTAGCGATATAAGCAATTGTATTCACTTCACCTGTTGGTGGTTTTAATTTTGTGGATGATCAATGTATATGCTTACCACTACAAATCACATCAATTGAGCAAAACATTTACATCCTTTTTTTTTTTCAGCACACACCTTCTCACTGATTGTAAAAATGCTGTTTAATCAGTACACACTATCTGATACACAAATACTTACATGCACCCTACCTTTGGGAGAGCTGAAGTGGACCTTTTTACTGGCGTTTAGCGGGGTTGTTGCAATCTTCATGGCTTGAGCCAGAATGACATCACAGGGTGCAGTGCTGGAAGAGCCCAAAGATTAGAGCTTCCCTTGGACACTGTATATTTGTCCAGAGTAGGCAGGGCAAGCCTGTGCCTACTATGCCTAGCACACAATCTCCTGCCTTGTGTGGCCCGCAAGTTAGTTCTTGGGTCCCCTGTGAAAGGCAGAACAGAGGTTTCAGGTGGGTGCATTCGTGATCTTGGAAACCTATATTGTTCCACCAGTTATTAGGGAGAATGTGTGGATGAACACCTCTACTGGCTTTGTCATTAATATTTCTAGTACCCTTTCTTGGTATTTTCGCATAATACATGCTTCATCATTGTTTCTTTTATTAATTATTGGGGTGTGGTTCCAGTTAATATTTAATTTGTCTGGTGCTACCTTGAGATTAAGGACTTCTCACTGCAGCGTGACTTTTTCTTAATGCATGATTAGATGTCACTTGCTGTACAATACATTTTGATACACCATGTGAAACAAGTTCAGTGGCCAATTTTTTATATATTTTTTTTATTTTTTAAAGGGACACTCCAGATCTCTAAAGCACTTTGGCTGAAAAGCTTAATTTGTGAAGAAAGGTTTAATTTGATGTGACGTATACGTATAGAAATTCTAATTTATACATTTTTAAAAAGTGACACAATGAGGGAGAAAAAATTTCTCTTTCTACCCTCGGTTTTATCAATAACGTATATAATGTCAAGCTTAGGAAAAGTAAATCAAAATAAAATAATTTGTCTTGATTTTATAGAGTACATAATGTGTAGGGTTTCAGTTTATTTTGAAAGTTACAAATCACAAAATACAAAGACCATTTTAGAAGTTGGTATGTTTGTCTTGTAAGTTTAATAGCATCACAGAAAACAAGTGTCTCAAAAAAATTACTATTAAACATGGACATCACAGGCTATTTACCTAAGGTTATTTTGACATTTATATATTACATGGCCATATCCACCACAAATCTCTGCCAAATTATTGTAGTAAAATTGTACAAAACCCCATATTGTGCTTGGTGCCAAAGGCATACAATGGAGGTTACATAGTTACATAGCTGAAAAGAGACTTGCGTCCATCATGTTCAGCATTCCTCACATTTGATTTTTGCTGTTTATCCTAAAGAAGGCAAAAAAACCCAGTTTGAAGCACTTCCAATTTTGCAACAAGCTAGGAAAAAAATTCCTTCTTGACCCCAGAATGGCAGTCAGATTTATCCTTGGATCCAAGCTGTTTTTACCCTACATTGAAAGATTATATCCTTGAATATTCTGTATTTGCAAGAATGCATCTAGTAGCTTTTTTGAACATCTGTATGGACTCTGATAAAACCACTTCTTCAGGCAGAGAATTCCACATCCTTATTGTTCTTACAGTAAAAAAAGTTTCTTTGCCTTAGACGAAATCTTCTTTCTTCCAGTCCAAACGCATGACCTCTTGTCCTACGTCAAGTCCGGTTTGTGAATAGATTTCCACACAATGGTTTGTATTGGCCCTGAATATATTTGTATAATGTAATCCTATCCCCTCTCAGGCGACGTTTTTCTAAACTAAATAGGTTTAAATTTGTTAACCATTCTTCATAGCTGATATGTTCCATTCCTTTTATTAATTTTGTAGCCCGCCTCTGCACTTTTTCTAGTGCCATAATATCCTTCTTTAGAACAGGTGCCCAAAATTGCACAACATATTCAATATATGGTCTTACCAGTGATTTATAAAGAGGCAAAATTATATTCTCATCCCGAGAATGAATGCTCTTTTTCATGCATGACAATACCTTATTGGCCTTAGCCACTGCTGATTGACATTGCACATTGTTGCATAGATTGTTGTCTATAACAATTCCCAAGTCCTTTTTGTGTGTTTTTATCCCTAATTCGCTTCCATTAAGGGTATACGTTGCTTGTGTATTCTTTACGACGAAGTGCATAACTTTGCATTTTTCAACATTAAATGTCATCTGCCATTTGAGTGCCCAGTCCATCTAAATCCCTCTGCAGCAAAGAAATATCTTGCTCACATTGTATTATTTTACAAAGTTTTGTGTCATCTGCAAACACTTAAACATGACTTGCAATGCTTTTTTCAAGTTCATTTATAAACAGGTTAAATAGAAGGGGTCCCAGAACAGAACCCTGAGGGACACCATTTGCCACCTCTGCACAGCTTGAAAATTTACCATTAATGACAACTTTGTACTCTATTTTTAAGCCAATGTTCTACCCAAGAACAAACATTTTCATCTAGACCGATTTCCTTGAGTTTGAACACTAATCTATTGTGTGGAACAGTATCAAATGTCTTGGCAAAATCCAAGTAGATCACATCCACTGCAATACCCTGATCTATACTTCTACTTACTTCTACGTAGAACGCAATCAAGTTAGTTTGACATGACCTGTGCTTCATAAAACCGTGCTGATTTTTGTTCTTCTCAAGGAATTCTTGAATATTATCCCTTAATAACTTTTCAAATATTTTCCCACCCACAGAAGTTAAGCTCACAGGTCTATAATTTCCAGGCAAGGATTTTGAACCCTCTTTGAATATAGCAACCACATCTCACTTCCTGAAAGAAACAAATCTTCAAAGATTAACAACAGAGGTTCACTTATTTCTACACTTAGTTTCTTAAGTACTCGTGGATGGATACCGTCAGGCCCTGGAGTTTTTTTTGTTTTTTTTACTTGTTGCATTTGATATGTGCCACTGTCAGAAGAGGTAACTGGGCATAATTTGGGGGATATTGAGTAAAACAATGTGCACAATGTATGACCTAGACATTATTTTGGGAAGTTACAGTGCTGTAAAAGACGTGACCATTACAGATTTTTATAGCAGGCTGTTTATTCCAACTAACCCACAAAGGCATATATTCTTAACCCCTTAAGGACCAAACTTCTGGAATAAAATGGAATCATGACATGTCACACATGTCATGTGTCCTTAAGGGTTTAAAGAAGACACCCCAGGGTATTTCAAAAGGCCTATTTTGAACCTTCGTGTGGGATCAGTTTTCCGCTAGCTTGTACAAAGTGTAGTGGTAATTAGCATGTATATGTCTTTTTGACACACCGTGAGTTTGTACTGCATATCTTGCAAACCTTACGTGGGTGTCAGGATCGGGACAGGGATCCAATACGCAAAGTACAAACAGGAGGTAGGTACGTATACCGGACCTTAGAATGGCCGGACTAACGTAAGGAGTAAGCAAAGAATGGTCTAGAGACAAGCCGAGGTCGAGGGAACGAGAGAGCAGATAAGCGAGAGACAAGCCGAGTCAAAGGGTAATAGAGGTAAGCAGGGTAGAACAAACAAGCCGGGTCAAAACCAAAGAGACAAATAGATAACAAGAGCACTGAGTGACTAGACAAGCTAGAACCACGACAGGGCAATGAACAAATGCATAAAGCCCTACTTTATACCCTGGTTCTAGATAGGTAATCATGCCCCCGACGAGTCCTGATTTGTGGTCGGGACTTGATTGACAGGTCGGAACGGATTGTCGTCATGACGTCGGCTACTGAGCGCCGCGTCATAAAAGGAAGCGGGTCCCTCGCGGCCGGCGTGTAAACGGCCGAGAGAACTGCGAGGAACGAGTGAGTCAACCCCTCTGAGAGGATGAACGTCTAAGTATCTCACCTCCTCTGAGGTAGAGACAACAGGTACCCTGACAGTACCCCCCTCTCAGAAACGCCCACCGGCCGGAAGGAACCGGGGCGAGATGGAAAACGAGAGTGAAAAGCCCTGCGGAGGCGAGGAGCATGCACATCCTCCTGAGGTACCAAAGTCCTCTCCTCAGGGCCATATCCCTTCCAGCCAACAAGATATTGTAACCTCCCCCGAGAGATTCGAGAATCGAGGATGGAGTTGATCTCATACTCCTCCTGACCCTCAACCTGAACAGCGCGAGGAGAGGATACAGCGGAGGAAAACTTGTTACATACTAGAGGCTTCAACAAGGAAACATGAAAGGAGTTAGGAATGCGTAAGGCAGACGGAAGGGCCAGACGATACGCAACTGGGTTAATTCGAGTCAGAACCCTATAAGGGCCAATGTAACGAGGGGCGAATTTCATAGAAGGAACCTTCAAGCGAATGTTTTTGGTACTCAACCATACCCTATCACCTGGAACAAAAACCGGAGCCGCCCTTCTACACTTATCAGCGTGTTTCTTGAACGACGCGGAATTATGCAGGAGAATTTGTCGAGTTTGATCCCACAACTTCCTCAAATTGGCAACATGAACATCAACCGACGGTACCCCTTGGGAAGGAGAAACCGAGGGAAGAATGGAAGGATGAAAGCCATAATTCATGAAAAAGGGGCTAGAACGAGTAGAATCACAAACGAGATTGTGTGCAAACTCCGCCCAAGGAATCAAACCAACCCAATCGTCCTGGTGTTCAGAAACAAAACAACGTAAATATTGTTCAATCTTTTGGTTGGTGCGTTCAGCAGCTCCGTTAGACTGGGGATGATAGGCAGAAGAGAAATTCAATTTGATGCCCAGTTGAGAACAGAAGGATTTCCAAAAACGGGAAACAAATTGGGAACCTCTATCAGAAACTATTTCGGAGGGTATCCCATGTAAACGAAAAATCTCTCTCGCGAATATCTCAGCCAATTCGGGAGAAGATGGCAGTTTAGGTAAGGGCACGAAATGAGCCATCTTAGTAAACCTGTCAACCACCGTGAGGATAACAGTCTGTTTTTTAGAAACAGGCAAATCGACAATGAAGTCCATAGCCAGACAGGACCACGGTCTCTCGGGAATTTCCAAGGGATGCAAAAGCCCACATGGAAGCGTATGAGGTTGTTTAGTCTTCATACAGACCTCACATGCTCCGACGAAATCCCTAATATCCTTACGTAGTGAAGGCCACCAGAAATCTTTGGAAATCAAGGCACACGTCTTGCGAATGCCAGGATGCCCAGCCACCTTACTGTTGTGAAAGCACTGTAACAGTTCCAGTTGGAGTTCAGGAGGAACGAAATACCTTGCCCCAGGACCCTGTCTAGGAGCCAGATGCTGTAACTTCATGATCTCTGCAAGCAACGGAGAATGAATCCTGAGACTCGTGTTGGCGATAATATTGCACTTGGGAACTATAGAAGACAAAACCGCCTCAGATATAGTAGAAGGTTCATGTTGGCGAGACAAAGCATCGGCTTTAGAGTTCTTAGAACCAGGTCTATAAGTGAGCACGTAATTGAAATGAGTGAGGAACAAGGACCAACGAGCTTGCCTGGCGGACAAGCGCTTGGCCTCCCCAATATAGGACAAGTTCTGTGATCCGTCAAAATAGTAACAGGATGCAAGGTCCCTTCCAATAAATGTCTCCACTCCTTTAACGCCATGATGACCGCTAGTAGTTCCCTGTCACCAATGTCATACCTGCTTTCAGGCCCAGATAATTTCTTGGGAAAAAAAACCACATGGATGTAACGGTTTATCCACACCTAACCTTTGAGACAAGATAGCGCCTAAACCTGTCTCTGAGGCGTCTACCTCGAGTAGAAAAGGCAAAGTCGTATCAGGGTGAACTAAAATTGGTGCAGAAGCAAAAAGTTCCTTGAGTGTCTTGAAAGCAACGAGAGCTTCAGTAGACCAAGTCTTGGTGTCAGCCCCCTGTCTGGTCATATTGGTAATAGGAGCAATAATGGAAGAGTATCCTTTAATGAAGCGCCTATAGTAATTGGAGAATCCAATAAACCTCTGAATGGCTTTGAGACCCCTGGGTAATGGCCAATCCAAAATAGACTGGAGTTTATCCGGATCCATTTTAAACCCGTCCCCAGAAATCACGTAACCAAGAAAGTTTATCTGAGATTGATCAAAACTACATTTCTCCAATTTGCAGTACAAGCCATGTTGTAGAAGCTTGCGCAATACCCTTCTGACTTGTCTGTGGTGGATCTCAATTTCTCTAGAGTGTATTAGTATATCAAACAAAAATTACTCAAACAACTGGAAGACTCCAGACTGGCCGAGTATAACTGGATGTGATAAGGAAAATAAATAAATAGAATTGATACAATCTAGTAGAAAAATACTTGTAATTAGAAAATAGTGTGAAACTTGCCTTAATGGCTCACCTCTACAATATCAAGTAATCCCCTAGTACCCACAGTGCTCCCAAAATTGCTAACTGGCTACTGACTTTATTGGGCAAAAGAATGGTCAAGTCCAGAGCTGGGAGCAGAAAGGGTGGGTGTATGTCACTTGGATGACATGGGTATCCTTGTAATTAGAAAATAGTGTGAAACTTGCCTTAATGGCTCACCTCTATAATATCAAGTGATACCCTGATACCCACAGTGCTCCAAAAAATGCTAACTGGCTACTGACTTTATTGGGCAATCAAATAGTCAGGTCCAGAGCTGGGAGCGGAAAGGGTGGGTGTATATCACTTAAATAGCATGGGTATCTATGGTATGGTTACTTAAAATATAACTTAAGGAAGATCCTTTGCCGTATAGCTTGTAAATGACTCCAGACTATAAGTAGTCCAAATATTCGCAGTTCCAATAAACTGTAATGTACCGAGTCATGAACCAGGCTAGCATATGGGGCAGCATATAGCTTATAGCTATTCCCTGTATGTTAAAGGAATAAAATCTAGCTTTAGGGAGAAATACAGAGATCCCTTTGAATTCAACTAGAAAACTGTAACATCCAACAAATAATGGTTGCAGTTAATACCAGGGAACCCCTATTCTGTGAGAGTAAATACTCTGCAGGCTGTTATAAAGTAACCATACCCAAAGTAAAAAGAGGTGAAATGAGACAGAGTTAAAGTGGCTCCATGTGCAGAACCATACTTAGAATGTTGGTTGCCTGCACATGGTGATAGGTATCCCTGAGTGAATAAGAGGTGAAGAAAAAAGAGCCCATAGAGCCCGACGCGCGTTTCGGTGCTTGGTTAGATGCACCTTCGTCAGGGGCTAATAGGAGACTGGTTCCTTGTCTCCTTTTATATGTATTCAGGTCTCTGTAACTTAAATGACTGTCCAATCAGAAAAATCGAGCGCCAAGAATCCCACGTGGGCATATGCTAATGACCTTGACTGGTCAGCCAATCATATGCCTTGTGTCCTGACGTAATTCCAGGGCCATTTAACCAACTATATGCCGTGAGGGAGACAGGAACCCCAAGCTGTCAGTGTAATACAGGGCATGTGAAACTGTATCAATTGAGCTTTGCAACAATAAATGAAGTAAAGAAGTCCTTCTTTTTAATATATTTGTGTACGGATTCAGCTTTCAATGCTACAATGTGTCTGTAGATATTCTCTCCGTCGGCATATGCTAATGGGCTGGTCCGAGCCAGCCTATCGTCAGCATTATACTCCGACGTTGCTCGAGCTGAATTTTAACCCTCTCTCTACCGAGAGAGGATAGAGTAGACTTATGTATTAGTATATCATCCAAATATACAATAACGCAATCCTGTTGAAATTCCCTAAGAACTTCATTGATCAGGTCCTGAAAAACTGCCGGTGCATTACAGAGTCCAAAAGGCATTACCGTGTACTCCTAGTGCCCATATCGGGTATTGAACGCTGTTTTCCACTCGTCTCCCTGCTGAATTCTCACCAAGTTATACGCCCCTCTGAGATCTAACTTGGTGAAAATCTTGGAGCCTTTTAGACGATCAAAGAGCTCAGTAATCAAAGGAATCGGGTAGGCATTTCTAATCGTTATTTTATTCAAGCCTCGATAATCAATGCAAGGCCTTAATGTACCATCCTTCTTATTCACAAAAAAAAACCGGCCCCGGCAGGAGAGGAGGATCTCCTAATGAATCCTTTGTCTAGGTTCTCACGAATATACTCCTCTAAGACTAAATTCTCCTTAGTGGATAAAGGGTATACAGTACCCCTCGGAGGCATGGTCCCAGGCAGGAGTCTGATCTTGCAGTCAAAGGGCCTGTGTGGAGGTAAAGTGTCAGCATTCTTTTTGTCAAAGACTGCCTTTAAATCCAGGTACAGAGGCGGTATTTGTACGTCTGTAGACTGGGTAGTATTAGCCGGTGCGTTAACTACGCAAACCGGTGAGACTTTCTGTAAGCACCTGCTCTGGCAACCCTGGCCCCATGAGACTATCTCCCCTAGTTCCCAATCAATAATGGGGTTATGTTTCTTTAACCACGGATACCCCAGGACTATGGGAACAGATGGAGACGAAATAAGCAATAAAGATATGTCTTCCTCGTGTAATATACCAACAGTTAATTTAACGGGTATGGTTTCACGAAAAATAACAGGTTCAGATAATGGTCTACCATCTATGGCCTCTACGGCCAAGGGTGTATCCCTTAGCTGGGATGGAATAGAGTGTTTAGTAACAAAAACTTGGTCAATAAAGCTCTCAGCAGCTCCGGAATCTACCAACGCCATAGTTTTTAGTACTCCCTTCTCCCAAGCTAAAGAAACAGGTAGCAGAAGCCTGTGATCTTTATAATTATGTATAGAGGACAAAATAGAAACACCCAAGGCCTGTCCTCTAGAGAAACTTAGGTGCGAGCGTTTCCCGGGCGATTAGGACAATTTAGGCGTAGGTGCCCTCTTACTCCACAATACATACACAACCCCTCCCTTCTCCTGTAATGTCTCTCTTCTTCTGAGAGGCGAGTATTGCCTATCTGCATAGGTTCTGGAAAAGTTGAGGTTGTGGATTCAGGACTTTGAAATGAGGGAGCTAATTTAAAGGAAGGTCTACGGGTTCTATCTCGAGTGTTCTGCCTCTCTCTTAACCCCTTAAGGACCAAACTTCTGGAATAAAAGGGAATCATGACGTGTCACACACGTCGTGTGTCCTTAAGGGGTTAAACGTTCATCAATACGAGAAATAAAAGAAATTAAATCCTCCAAATTTTCAGGAAGCTCTCTTGTAGCAACCTCGTCTAGAATTTCATCTGATAATCCGTTTAACCCCTTAAGGACACATGACATGTGTGACATGTCATGATTCCCTTTTATTCCAGAAGTTTGGTCCTTAAGGGGTTAAAAATACGTCTATATAAGCCTGTTCATTCCACTTAACTTCTGCCGCCAAAGACCTGAACTCTAGTACATAATCCACAAGGGTTCGGTTATCTTGTCGAAGGCGCAACAATAATCTAGCTGCATTGACCTTTCTACCTGGAGGGTCAAAAGTTCTTCTAAAAGCAGCGACAAAGGCATTATAATTATAGACTAACGGGTTATCATTTTCCCACAATGGATTGGCCCATCTCAGAGCCTTATCAATGAGTAGTGTGATAATGAATCCAACCTTCGCCCTATCTGTAGGGTAGGAGCGGGGTTGTAATTCGAAATGAATACCTATCTGGTTTAAAAAACCACGACACTTATCCGGAGAGCCACCATAACGTACAGGAGGAGTAATACGGGAAGAAGCACCTACTGTGGCTACCTCTAGACCTGAACTTACAGGGGAGATGGATGTAGTACGCATCTCTTCTGGTTGATTATTAGAACGAGATGATAAAGCCTGCAGCGCTAGAGCCATCTGATCCATTCTATGATCCATGGCCTCAAATCTAGAGTCGGAAGAACCAACCTGAGTGTTTGTACCTGCAGGATCCATTGGCCCTGTCGTAATGTCAGGATCGGGACAGGGATCCAATACGCAAAGTACAAACAGGAGGTAGGTACGTATACCGGACCTTAGAATGGCCGGACTAACGTAAGGAGTAAGCAAAGAATGGTCTAGAGACAAGCCGAGGTCGAGGGAACGAGAGAGCAGATAAGCGAGAGACAAGCCGAGTCAAAGGGTAATAGAGGTAAGCAGGGTAGAACAAACAAGCCGGGTCAAAACCAAAGAGACAAATAGATAACAAGAGCACTGAGTGACTAGACAAGCTAGAACCACGACAGGGCAATGAACAAATGCATAAAGCCTTACTTTATACCCTGGTTCTAGATAGGTAATCACGCCCCCGACGAGTCCTGATTCGTGGTCGGGACTTGATTGACAGGTCGGAACGGATTGTCATGACGTCGGCTACTGTGCGCCGCGTCATAAAAGGAAGCGGGTCCCTCGCGGCCGGCGTGTAAACGGCCGAGAGAACTGCGAGGAACGAGTGAGTCAACCCCTCTGAGAGGATGAATGTCTAAGTATCTCACCTCCTCTGAGACAGTGGGCTACGGCTGTGTAATACTTTATATGTTGCTCAGCTATGTCGTCTCAGTACAGCCATATGTACCCTTTGCCAGGTTGCCTATTTCAACTATCCCACAAAGGCATACCATTTTTTATTTATTTTTTAAAGAACACATCCCAGGGTGTTTCAAAAGGTATATTTTAAACCTTAGCGTTGGATAAATTTCTTCGCTATCCTGTACCAAGTGTACCGTACTTAGCATTTTTTTATATTTTACACTTTATAAAACTTTTTTACTGTTATCGCCTAAGAGCCTAACCGTAAATTCCCCTAATTTCCCCACTAACCTCTACCCACCCTAGCTAAATAAATATTTACTTAAATATTAACTACATAAAAAAAAATATTTTTTGAAAAATCAGATCATAGTGAAACACTTTTATTTTGTATTTGGGCAGTGAAGTGTCCTTTTTAATGTCTAACCAAGCACATGCTTAACTTTTGTACACCTATTTGCACGGGGGGGGGGGGGGGGTGGTGTGTGTGTGTGTGTGTGTGTGTATGCTGTGACTCCAATGTCACCAGTGATGACTACATTAGGGTTTTCTTCCTTCTTGTTAATCCCCAGGGCACACAGGCTATGTAAGATTGATGGAAGATGCTCATGACCTGCAGATATCTGCCACAATTATTCCTCTATTACCCATGACCACTTTGTTATACCCTGTCAAAACCATGCAGATGTAGCAAAACATGCTTGAACTAAGATTTTTACAAATGAGGATTCTAATCCTAATGATTTAAGCTATATATCTACAACATGATATAGTAGAGATCTGAATATACTCATTAAGCGAATGTTTGAGTTTATATTTCTGTTGACCATTTTATTGTTGCAATGAATCTAAACTATAGAATCTATTTTTTTGTTTTTTTTGTTCTCAGATTTTGATTTAACAGTGCCATCTAGGGGCAGCCATAATATTCCTTGTGGTTTCTTTCCCCGCAGCCATAATAAACACCACTTCTTGGTAATGACATTTGGAATAATCCAAATTCTGTCAGCATTTCAGTGGCTTGTAGACAAACTACTTGCGGTACACAATATTTGTGTGCTTATAGATCGCAATATTATTGGGATACCAATTTGGGAGACGTTCATGGAGCGCAGAGGCCTGTAAAGGCTTGTTGTATGTCTTCCTAGTGTTTCATAGTTGGCCAGACTTTGTGGCACCGTGAGTTGCTTTATCCTAGGTCAGACAACCTTTTAAACAAGACTTTGAAATCCCTTGATGAGTCGGTCCTATTTTAACTTTTTTTTTAAATGTATTTATTTATAGTCTTTTTTTATTTAACAGATCACATGACAAACATGTACATGCTAGTGTATATCAATACTTTTATACATAAAGTGCTTAGAAAAGACAATACAAACATTTGACGTATAACACTTACTTGTGATAAGGGCCAGAGTGAGAGGCTTGGGTGTTAACACACCGGGGAAAAAATGATCTGGGGGGGGGGGGAGGGGGAGAGACTCTCATGCCAAGGTAGAATCAACTATTAATAACTTTAATTTTAGCTTGATCCACTGCTCATATTATTCATGGTTCAATCTATATTTACCCACCTCCATCCTAAGACAACCTTTTAAACAAGACTTCAGAATCTCTTGAAGTCTGTCCCATTTAAAAAAAAAAAAAAAAAAAAAAAAAAAAAAAATATATATAATTTAAGAACAAACCCTGTATATTAACTAGAATCACATTATTGATTAGGTTTTCCCTGTTATAGTTGTAGAGCTCTCCGTGCGGTTTTCAATGCACCATCCGACATCAGACTCCCTTGCATGGTCTAATCAAGAGCAGGGGTCAACAACCATGCTTGGCACTCAAGGTGATTTTGGATGATACTCAAGGCTGCCATAGACAAACAGACTCTGGTCTATCAGAAGTCCACGTGGAACTTCAGATATCTGCTAGTGCGAACAGAGGGGTGATTGAAGGTGATGAGGGACAATCCGCAATTCATGCATTGCAGCCCTTTGAGCAATTAAGCTCAGATCACTTCCTCCCAGCAATTTTTCTTCCTTGACCTCTACCTGGCCAGATTGCCCCGACTGGACCCCCTGGATGCCTTCCACACTGCTAGATAGATATAAATGTAGCTGTAGAATAAGCCTCCTACAAATAACACAAACGCACACATAGTCCTCACAACACCACTGACAATCCACAAAACCCCACAAGCAGCTTTTCACATGCAATACCACAAGCTGCACCACACATACACACAATGTGACATATCGACTACATACATAATTCCACAAGCATCCCCCACACAGACCACATTTAAAGGCATCAGACACAATACCACAAACTACTCTTGAACATAACAATATAATAGCCCACAGACGCACAAATACATTGTTTTAATTGCAGCAATCACAACACATGCAGAATACAGCAACATCTCAATTAAAAAAAAATATATATGTGTGTGTGTGTGTGTGTGTGTGTGTGTGTGTGTATGTATATATATATATATATATATATATATATATATATATATATATATATATATATATATATATATACACAATGTGTATGTATGTATGGCTGGCACACTAAGTGACTTTAAGAGGTTTTTTTTTTTTTTTTTTTTTTTTTTTTTGGCACAGTACTGCTAAACCGTTTCCTACCCCTGTCCTATGGGGGGGGGGGGGGGGGGGAGGGGGCAGCCACAGTACGGGTCAAGGGCAGGGGCTTTGGTTGCTGCTGTGGGCTGCTTTCCTCTGCTGCAGATTCCTTTTCACAAGCACTAGAAGGAAGTGATCTGAGGCAAAGTGACTTTTCTTCATGCCAAGGACCTATGAAAGCAAAATTGGTGACCATTCTTTACTAATAAATCCTGATGCCCCGTAATATCCTGAGATGACCTAAATTAAACTGATACAAACAAAAATGTACACTTACAATTACACAAATGTGCAATTTACTTTTAATATATAAGCTAAACTGTATTTGAAGACTTGGCCAAGTTTTGAAAAAAATCGAAATTAAGGAAAGACTTCTGTTTCCCTGCTTTATGTTGGTACAAAGCTTCTCAATTAACAAATAACTGTTTTGTGAATATAGTGTGAGAGAAAGTATATGAATAGTCCTTTGCCTTTATGTATATTTGCATGTACTGTAGATAATCAGTGTGACTGGTGGTCCTGTAAGTGAATACAATTTGACAAATGTAAGTATCCTGTGTAAGAGCTAGAACTTTGGTCTTATGATTATCATGTGATCTGATTTAGAATGAAATGTAAGTCACATCAACATTTAATTCTGTCCGTGTGCTTTTAAAATGCCTCCAAGCTGGAACGGACACATTATTTAAAGGAACCTTTTATTCTTTTATTTTATGTTTTTATAGCAACAAGCTAACTAAACCCAATACGGATGTTGTAACCTCTTTCTATAATATATAAACAAAATAATTGTTTAATTAAGGGATTATATAGTGTAAGGAATTCAAATGTTGTATTCCTTACACTATAGCACTGTCTGCGCCACCCCCAGGGCATTGAAAGGGTTACAAAAAAAACTTGTGTACTCGCCCAATTCCAGAGCAGATCTGCAGATTCCGACATAAACTGATGATGCGGCAAGTGCATTAGGTCCTCCCAATAGGAAAGCATTGCTTTAATGCTTTCCTATAGGGACTTAACTGATGCTGGATGCCCTCAGGGCCATCTTTAAAATTGATTTTGGGCCCTGGGCAAGCATTTGATGGGGCCCCTTGACCCCCACTCCCTTACATGCAATCACGCTCTCCACTTCCCAATGCAGTAGCGGAACCATTTTCCCATGCTTGCAGAGTTGTATTTAGCACTGAGCTGTGTTTGAATGTTAGCACTTTTTTGTATGGAGTATGTTTGTGTAAATGTAGGGGTGTGTTTGTATGTGGTGTTGGTGTTTAAATAAAACCACACATAGATGCATGCTTGCATTCAGTTTTTTTTGTTTTTATGCTGGGGTGTGATTGGTATTTAACACAAAGGTGTGCTTGTATGTATTGACGTTTCAATGCTGGGGTGTATATGTATGTAGTGTTGAAGGTTGAGTGCAGGGGTGTACTTGTGTGTAGTGTTCGCGATTTGAATGATGAGATGTATGTACACACACTGAAACACATGCAAATACTCCGATATAACCACTGAAACTCACACCAACACATGCAGATACAGACTGACACAGATACACACACACACACACACACACACACACACACACACAGATGCACAACCTGACACACATACAGAGACATATATACAAACACTGACACATATGGATATACTGACACATATGGATATACTGACACATATGGATATACTGACACATATGGATATACTGACACATATGGATATACTGACACATATGGATATACTGACACATATGGATATACTGACACACATGCAGATACACAGGTACAAACACTGACTATATACAGATACACACGCAGATACACAACCTGATACACACAGACCACATAGAGAAACAGAGATATACTAAATACAGATACAGATATACACACTGACAACCTAGAGATACATACTGACATAGTTACACACACTGACAGACGTACTGCCACACTGACAGACGTACTGCCACACTGACAGACGTACTGCCACACATGCAAAGTTTACATTTTATAAAGCCACCCTCCAGCCCTACCTTATGGGTTCAGGAGGGTGGTTCCCTGGGGACCAGTGGAAGGCTGAGGTAGTTGGGAGTGTGAGGCTCTGGCACTCCAGCTCCCTCCTGACTGCCTCCTCCTCCTTCCTCCTGGGAGGAAGTGACTGCTGTGAGTCACTTCCTCCCAGCCTGCTGACGTAAAACAAGGGGGCCCAGTCGCGCTGTTAAAGGGCCGCAACACCTGACTGGGCCCTCTTAGTGTGTGGGCTCCTGGTGCGGCCGCAGCACCGGCGGGCCCATGGAGCAATTACCACTGGGTAGCTGCTTTGGGCCCCCAGGAGTAACTGAGCCCGGGGCGTTTGCTCTGCTAGCCACCTAGCCACCAGGAAGTGTCTCTAGTGGCCCTCTGACTGCAGAGGGCCACAAGACATTGCAGTCTTCTGCAATATAAGAATTGCAGTTTCTCATAGGCTGCAATGACTTGGACAGGGACATTGCACTCAGACCACTTTACTAATCTGAAGTGGTCTGGGTTCCTATAGTGTCTCTTAAAGCTAATCCATTGCTTGCCAGGGGGATGCAAACTCTCAGTACTATGTAAAGCCTGGGAAGTGTGTGTGTGTGTGTGTGTGTGTGTGTGTATTTGGTTTTTTTTTTGCAGACATTTTAAATTAGTGTTGTATATACCAGTGTTTCCCAACCCAGTCCTCAAGGCACACCTACCAGTCCAGGATTTAAGGATTACCCAGTTTTGTCTAAGGCTTTTTTTCTAAAAACACCTTAGACAAAACCGGGTAATCCTTAAATCCTGGACTGGTAGGTGTGCCTTGAGGACTGGGTTGGGAAACACTGCTATATACAATGCAATATATATATATAAATAAAATATAGAGAGTGTGTGTATACTGTCGTTTCAGTGTCACTGCTAAATTCTGACATTTAGGAGTTAAATCACTTTTCGCTTTATGTACCCATCTACCCTGGCTGTGATTCGCCTTTAAAAAAAAAAAAAAAAAAAAAATACTTTCAATGTGATCTTACAGCACAATGTGATTACTTCAGAAATTTGTATTTCCTGCTCTTAGTTGACTTTTAATCTCACACACAAGGCTACTAAAGGCTCTATCAGAAAATTCTCAGAGGAGAAGATATGAAATTCTTAATTAAACATACTGTGTAGGGAGTCTGTGCACTTTGCTTATGGCTGAGATTCCTACACAGTAATTTAACTCCTGAAGGACACAGAATTTAGCAGGGACATTGACTATGCACCAAAACAATGTAATTAAGCAAAAGTTGTTTCTTAGAGTATCCCTTTAGGATTGTTTAGAACAGGGGTAGTCAACCTTTTAATGCCTACCGCCCACTTTTGTATCTTTGTTGATGGTAAAATTTCTTTGTGCCGCTGTAACTAAATTTATAGCGCAAGTGTTTTTTTTTGTTTTTGTTTTGTTTTAGAAAGGAGGGCTTTTTATTTAAAATATGTGCTTAAATGTATCTCTTTTTTTCGTTTTTCTATTCTACTTTTTTTTTTTTTTTCCGCTGTGTTTGTGAGAGGTGCTGTGTTTCTGAAGGGTTGGGGTGTGTGGGGTGCATAGGGTCTATGCTGTATGTAGGTTGATATAAGGTGAAAATCATTTTTTTTTTTTAAATCTTTATTTTTGGTTGACATGAGTGTAACATATTGCGTACAATTAGGCTTGCGCAGAAGCTAATGCTTTTGAAAGTCACTGTACCGTTGCAGAGTATGGTTATGACTTGCAAAGGCAGCTATGACAATATACACTAGTTTAGTGCCTTGTTACAGTCTGTCAATTTTTACATTATTGGTAAGTAGAGTGAAAAGAAATATAGCCTTTTTTTTTTTTTCTCAATTCTTTGTTTTTATTGAGGCAAAAGTTGGATCGTTACAGAAAGTAAAACAAGGGGTTAATGCATGAAAAATACAAGTTATGCACAATTGGTGTATACAAAGATTGCATGTACTCCCGAGAGTAACGGCCTCATTTTTTCTTGTTAATTAAGAGTTTCAACAATAGTGTTATATAGGTTAAACAAGCTTAGGCTGGCGAAACAATTGTTGTCCTTTAAGGAAGTCACGTTAAGACATTTCTATAGGAATCTAAGTAGTATAGGTTTCCAGCTTAGTGCAGTGTATTGTCTGCACTGTTTCTAAACTATAATACAACATTTAGGCAATCGTACTAATAGGTAAGTTAGTGTGTGGTGGTGTGAGTACAAGTCGTCTCGCTAAAGTCGTTATGCGTCTGGCTAAACGTTTTGATATAGATTAAGGGAGGTAAAACGTGTTAGATGTTAGGCATGTCTGGTCAAACAGTAAGGAGAGCTTTACATATTCGTAGTAATACGTGGTGTAACTCTATGTAAACTGGTGGAGTGGGCTATCTGTCTGGTCACATTTATAACAGTAATGGCTGAGGGTGCAAGCCTTTTAATTTTTTTAATTTTTAAGGGTCGATGAACTCTAGTCAACTATGTGAAGCAGCCCCGCTCAGTTTGTGGAGTTTATGCTGTCTCCCAAGGCAGGAAACTTTGTATTCCTGTGCTACGTGAGCTCAAGTTCTCTTTTCGATGTGTAGTACGGTGATCGATGTGCTACAGGGGGGGGGTGAGCTGTATCGAGCGGGACCTGCGCTGTGCGTGTGCGGGGTTGGGTTGTGCTAGGTGACGGGTCCCTCTCCCAAAGCTAGCAGCGATGACAGGCTGTTCGTGGTGGTCAGGGTCTCGCGCCTTAAGCCTGATTCGAGTATGCCCCGGTGTCCCCTGCTTGTGCATTAAGCACTGTCTCCTGGGTCCTAAATTGTATGTTTGTCCCTGGTACTCTTACAGTCGTTGTTGTCCCCATGAGGCAGCCGCCTGCACGGAATAAGTTCCAGAAAAGAAAAACATGAAAAGTGTAACACAACATAAACATCCAAACTAGTAGCTTTGCTTGAGTCTCTAAGTCGTGATCGCAGCGTACGTCTCCGGCGTGGAACTCAGGGGGACGAATGGGACACTCTTGTCCGGGTCCCATACATGGGTGCGGTTGGGAGAGCTGCGACTGTCCGTTGTAGCTGGTTTTGTCGAGGTCATCAACTCATGCGGTAAGTCCAGGAGCTGGAGGAATGCCGGGGTGTCTTGGGCGTCCTGTATGGTGTGACAGTCCTTTCCTCGTGTAACAGATAGTGTCCTGTGGGGTCGCCAGCGGTACTCTACCTTGTGGGCTCTCAGTAACGTAGTAAGTGGCCTCAGCGTTCTTCGCCAGGCTAGAGTGCTGTTAGAGAGATCCGAGTAGAGCGATATGTCCATATTCTCAAATCGGAAGGGGGATTTGGTTCGAAAAGCTGACAGAATCGCCGTCCTGTGCCCACTGCTGCGGAGGCTCAGAATAACATCCCGTGTGGCTGTAGCCGGTGCTGTCGGTGGCTTAGGGATTCTGAAGATCCTTTCAGGGGTGATCTGTGCACGATTTCCTTGCGGTAAGATTGCGAGCAGCAGCCGATCAATTAAAAGAGGTAGATCTGCCTCGGCAATGTTCTCACTTACTCCCCTTACTTTTATGTTGGACGCCCGTTTAGCGTCTTCAAGGGCCGCGAGGCGCTGGTCGAGTTGCCGGTTCTGTTTATCCAGGCCTTGTATTGCGTGTTGTACCGTTGTTATGTCTTGAGTATGGGTCATGGACGAGCCCTCCAGTTTAGAGATGCGGCCTGTCAGGCCCTGCAGGTCTGCTCGGAGCGTCTTAATCTCTTCATGGAAGCTGATTTTTAAATCCGCCATGAGCGCTTTCATGACCGTAACCGTGACCGGTCCTTCATCCTCCACTTTGCCCCTTTGTTGTGCTATCTGAGGCGGGTCTGGGGTCATCAGATATCCCCCTTCGTTGTCGGAAATGTCGTCGGAAAAATCCGAACACCCGCCATGTTGGGCCGCCATGTTGGTCTCGGTTGCGCCTCGTGCCTGCAGCCACATCTCTCCGATTGTGAGACTCGGTGGGGGTTTGTGTGGCACCGATTTCTTCCCCTTTCTCCCCATGTTGTCTCGGGGTGTCTGCTGGCAGGTAAGGGTAGAAGTGGGGTAAATTCGGGGAAGTTTTTCCGCTTTTTCGCCGTTTTTGAGAGCGGAGCTCCCTGTGTATGCGACTAGCCTCTTCAGCGTCCAGGCTCCGCCTCAGAAATATAGCCTTTTAAATGCAACAATTTCTATTTGGTAATAACAATTATCAATTGCAGTTCCATCTGTCTTTTGGTTAGGGTTGTTTGTAGAACACCCATTCCTTCTCCCCGTCTCTATCCCTCCCCACCCCTACCCTCCCCCCCAGGGCCTCTCCCACAGCCTGTGAAAATCTATTTTAATGTCTCCCCTCCCTTCTACTTACCTTTTCCATAATGCTGACATCCCTGGTGGTCCTGGAGGCATGTTCACTATAGCTTGCAGCTCCTCTGGCTGCAGGCTGACTCTCCTGTCCTCCTGCAAGCACAGCATTGTATCGGTGGTTTGCCAGGGTAACACGCGGCAACGCTTTGTCCAGCCTGCTCATGGGAGAAACACTGAGCCTCCCAGACCCTTCCCTCCCTCTGCTGAAACTAAGTCAGTGGGCCAGTGAGGGAGATATTTGATCTCTTCACCAGCCCAAGAGGGCTTACAGCAAGGTAGGTAGGGGAGATGAAAGGATCTTCCCTACTGGCCTTGGTTTGCGGCCATCGAGGCCCACTGGGCGTTTTCTGCAGAACCCACCGCCGCCCACCTGAAATCCCAAACTGCCCACAAGTGGGCGGTAGGGACCAGGTTGACTACCCCTGGTTTAGAACACTCTGCACTGCAGATATTGTGGATTGCATCTCTCAATACTTTGCCGGCATTATGGCAGTAAGCGCATTATGGGAGATGTAGTCCACAATGTCTGGAATGCCGAATGTTGCCCACCCCTGGCTTGGAACATTCATTTAATGTCTGCAAAAACAACCAATCCAAAATGATAAAATATATTTTACAATTATTCATACATTATTATTCATACATAATTGATGTTTGCATTATTATTATTATTGCCATTTTGATAGCGCCAACATATTCCATAGCGCTTAACAATATTATGAGAGGGGGGAATTTAACTATAAATAGGACAATTACAAAAAACTTACAGGGACGATAGGTTGAAGAGGACCCTGCTCAAATGAGCTTACATTCTATAGGATGGCAAAGAATTTATAAGCCAATAAGGATGCTGTAATATCTTTCTATAGGACATTATTTTTTTTATTTTTTATAAACCATATCCCTACTTTTCCTCCCACTTTTGAACTACCTGGTAGCCTGAACAATGGGCTTAGAAGACAGACCCTGCTGGATGACAGGGACACTTGAAAATACATGGGGGTTGGAGGGTGGCTAGAGAAGGCAAGGAATACAAATTATTACAGAACATCTTTCAAAAGTTTGCAACGTTGAAAGCCTAAAAATGAATGTCAAATATATTGTTTTTACATTTTTATTTATTTACTTTTTGTTTGATTTATCATTCTCTATTCTGTTATTTCACCAGTCTGTAGTAAAATATTCCCGTGTGTATATTTATATTAGTATAGTATGAACAGTCAGTCATGGACTTTATTTCTGTTAAATCATGACATGGTGTAATATGCTATGTGTTGTTCAGCTGAGGTTATATTTACCTAATCGTAAGACCTGCTAAGGGACAGATGATTATGTCCTGATATGTAATACCAAAGAATTCAAAGAGGGTGTGTTTGTATTTTTTTTTTCTTTCAGAAATCGTATGGATTTATCTGCCACTCATGCATTTTACCTCCTGATCAATAATAAGAGTCTTGGAAGCTTGTCCCTAACAATGTCTGAATTGTATAAAGATCACAAAGATGAAGATGGCTTTTTATATATCACCTATGCATCCCAAGAAATGTTTGGCTGAACACTTAAAAATGTATGCTTTTATTTGTACTAAAATCATTGTACTAATTTCTTCTAACTCTTGCGTGAACAATTTACTTTTAATTTTCAAATTTATTGACCAGAAACAATCTTGATTTAAATAACTTGTAATAAAGTAGTCTACAACTTGTGTAGATATGCATTGTGTATGTACATTTAAAGATCTAGAAGGGTGAGTGTAATATGGGAATATAATGCAAAATTCTCATGAAATCATAGACAATTGGGGGTCTTTGAAGGACGAATATCAGTTTTTATTTAAAATAAAATATATGTATTATAACCTCACTGTATATTTGTGTAATAAATACATACTGTATATTACATATAATTGTTTGGAATTCCTCAGTTTAGTGTTTGCTTAGTAGTAATTGGTGTAAATTGTTTGGTCCTGGAGGTAGTGGCAGCATTCATGGCCAGTAGACATATAGATACTGGTTACAGTATATGGATATATTTTCTGTTGTACAGGTGTACTAACGATAAAGTGCTGTTCTATGTGTTTTTAGTTTTTTTTTTTGGTGACATTCATAAAACTTAGGTATGCTGTCCCTGGCTTACAAGCTCTTGAAGGAGAATTTTACAAGATCAGTAGCAAATAATGCCAACAATTGCGAAAACAAAAGGAGAATCCTAGAGTAACATACAATAGGCACACATCCCTTAAAATATAGCTTTTTATAATGTGAGCACACTATTCAGTTGTGACGAGGCTCTATTAGACACGTGCAATTGGTTTCGTCCAAAGTAACGAAGTTTGGCAGTTCGGAAGCTCCGAAGTGGTTTTTTTTTTTTTTTTTTTTTTTTTAGATTTCTGAAAAGTGGCAAAACAAGAGTGTGGGGAGGGGGTAAATTACATAAATGATGATCGGAATCTTGACCAATAAGCTAATTCATTCTGTGCAATGTAGTAATTTGCTTGCCCAATGTGTTTCTACTATTACCTGTCCAATGAAATGAGCAATAGACCTGTGCAATTCATTTAGTTCCGAATGTACATTCGTATGAATTTCATGCCATTCGGATGCTTACGAATGTCCAAAGTGTCAAACCGAATGCCATTGGTCCAAATTGCCGAAGCAGACACGTTTTTTTTTTTTTTTTACTTGCCTGAATTTCCAAAGCAAACCAGATTTTTTTTTTTGCCTATGCACATCCCTCTCTATTATGTGCATTTGCCCCCATTCTCGCGCAAATCATGTAGCAGTACACTTATATCTTCAAAAACAGCAGGAACTATATCAAATTAATATATTTTTAATAAATACTGTGTAGTATCAGTGGACAAAAGTAAAAAAAAAAAAAAAACTTAAGATTTTCAAAGCAAATATGCCAGGTAAGTGATGGGTTAAAGATTCAAATCAAGAATCTTCTTACCCCTTACAAAGTGTATTCCAACCATTGTTTCTTCCTTTTTTCTTTTATTTATTTTTTTTTTAATTCCAATGCACTGCAAAGATTTCATAAGACAAAATAGGGACAAGTAGAGATAAGCTTGTCAACATATGTCCAATACTAGCAGCCATCAAAAGTGATTTTTTTTTTGTAGTATATTGCAGACTGCAGGATCCTTCACATACTTCAGTATTTTTTTTCAGTAGTAGAACAAGTGAGTGCCAAAATATACAAACTCTCACCCCCAACCCCTCCCTCCTTTTACGTTCTACATTTTTACACTTGGTATACCAATGGCACGCCTCAGGCCTACTAGCATCTTTCTTACCCCTAGGTTCCTGGACTGGACCTGTTCTTCACAGTATATCTAGACATATATATTGAAGTCGCCCTGAGCATTGTCTAAATATACAGGACAAACACTCAAGGTCAGTATCTACATACAGTTAGGGCTTCCCATGTCATGGCCACACGTTTTTGAACCTCTTACAGTCACCGAGAGGCCGACATCCTGCCACCTCGTTCTGGTGGCCACAAAACCTCCTCGGCCCAAATCATAGGTAGAGCCTCTCACCGCCACTTGGCAATAGCAAGGCCTCACCTGTCACTTGATTCTAGTTATAATTCTTCACTTCGGCAATAGCTAGGAGGCCAGTTCTCTGGAGGTCTCATCCCACCTCCACTATACCCTACTTATCCAGATCATTATTCCCTTCAGAATGTCTCAAGAACCAATCATCGATTCCCCCATAGACGATGTACCCAGCATGCCAGCCAGGCCTGGGTCTTCGGAGGAATCCCTCACTCCTTCTACTCCCAGATCCCTAAGTTATTGGACTATTCCAAAAATATCGGCTGAGCTCAGGCTCAGGGGGATACCCTTTCCAGCCACCGCCATAAAGGTAGAACTTTATAAACTGCTGACGACTCAGGCCAACGACCCAAGGCCCAGCACGAGTTCACAAGGGCCTCCAGTTGGCTACTCTGATTCCACCCAGGAAACTCTGGCGGCTATACTGACCAATCCGCAATCCATTAACAGCAGGATGCTGAAGGAGGAATCTGCCATAGCCACTACAGGTGACTTAACAGCCCCAGCAGTCCCTACACCGGTGACCTCAACCACTCTGACTGCCATACCCCTCATCTCCCCTCCCCCTACCCCACCAGCCACTACCACTCCCACTGCACACGCCTCACCAGCCCACTCTGTCCCGGCTTCCTTCAAGAAATATATTCTTGATGGAAAAGACGTCAATCTAATGTCTCCCCTCATAGCCTCCCAAGACATCCTAAAAAATAGAGCATATAACTACGGGGACATTTTGGTTGTCTTAAGAGCTAGAGACCCACGTTTGAATAAAAAACTCACCATCCCACAGTTTATCGCGTTTGCCACTTATCGCGACCTTATTTGCACGGTTTACCCACATAGGAGAGAAGAGCTTGATTTATATATGCACAAGGTGGTTGATTTGGGCATCAAGTACGGAGGGTCCTCATTTTACGGTTACCACAAATCAGTTTCGGCCATTATGTACTCTCTTTGCCTTCCACCAAAAGTAATCACTCTGCCTATCCCACTATCATTCCCCTCTTCCCTACCAAGGATTTGTGGTGCCCTGTACATGTTCTGGATATGCTCCTGGTTTCGCACCTCACGCACTCACCAGACACTCCACTACTTCTACTCCAAGGACGCCCACTCACCACAGCCAAATTTATGTCACACATTAGAACTCTATTGTCAAGGTTAGGCTTCAACCTAGCTTCCTTCTCTGGTCACTCGTTTCGCATCGGCGCAGCATCATCAGCTTCAAGCACTAACACTCCGGTACACATCATTAAGAGACTGGGACGCTGGAAATCCTCAATATACAACTCCTACATCCCTCGACCAGAAAGGGAGCTCAGGCAGGCTTTCAGAAATCTCGCAGTTTAAACTTGCAATAAAGTGTGTTTACTTTGAATTCCTTTTTGCCCTCTTTTTACAGGCCTACTTGTACGTTGGTTTCGGCACACCTCAACCAAGTTTGCTTCTACTCTACATTCCATTTACATAATAGAGATTCCGAGCACAAATTGGAAGGCCATTTGGCCTGAATTTGTGGGAGGAGTTATGATCCTATATAAACCCTACCCCCCTACTTACCTTTGCCTTCAAGCTGTTTTGACCCCACCCACCTACACCCTCCTTTACACATTTCACTTTGTAGGCCCTCTTTTTACAGGCATCTCAACCAACTTTGCTTCTCCTCTACATCCATTTACATAATAGAGATTCCGAGCACAAAAATATATATATATATATATAAACATAATATATATATATATATATATATATGTGTATTTTAATATTAATAAGTTTAATTATATTAACATTAAAATACACTAATTATGAAACCACATACAGTTGTTCTCAAAGGTTTGCATACCCTGGCAGAAATTGTGGCATTGATTTTGAAAATATGACTGATCATGCAAAAAAAAAAAAAAAAAAAATCTTTTATTGAAGGATACTGATCAATATAAAGCCATTTATTATCACATAGTTGTTTCGTTCCTTTTTATTTAGCTGGTGCATGCATATCATTGAGTATAGTATAACAGTTGTGTGACATGAGGAACAGTGCACATTTTATATTATTGAAGAAAAACATGGTTACACGAAAAGCCTATACGTCTCAGCTTCTAGTAGTACAATAACTGGCTAATCCTGTAACCCTCGAAGTTAACATGCTTAGGGAACATATCTAGACTTTGTTGATAAAATAGAGGATCATCGCATCTAGACATATAATTGCTTATGCTGTAGCCAGATCTAATAGAATATGAGCCCACTGGTAACAAGTATTAGCAAAAAGAAAATTAATATGATTAACTAAAGGGAACTGCTGCAGTGCTGGAAGCTAGTTGCAGAGATAAGCTTGGAGTCTGACTATATGCCTGTAGCCTCTCTTGTGCCAGCTTATGAGGGGTAGTTAAAGTTGGCTGGGTAGTAAGCTATAACGGTGGCAGAGGCTGCTCCAGGCTAAATAAAAGAGAATACATTGACTACTTGGGCTACATACTAAACAAGGCATCAGGGTAAACTGGTGTTATATAGCGACAGCCAAAAAACGTGCTCACACGATTCAAAGTAAGGCATGTCAGCTGTGGGGAAGGGTAATGGACACCTCAGCCTATGCCCAGTGTGGGAATGTCTTGCTTGTCAACAAGGTTGGCCCTTTCGATGGAGTCCATGGGCTTTGTACCAGCTATAGCAGTCGTCGGCAAGGCGTTCTCCTGTGTAGCATCTCGGTGTTCAGCTTTAACCTTGAGGTGTAGACTTGTGCCGCGCTGGTCTGAGATTCTTGGATCAGGTGAGTTGTGGGCAGGCAGGGCTTGCTTGGTGCACACGTTTCTATAAATGTGGGAGTGAGTGCGTGCACCCGAATAACATGACGCTGTTTCCCTTCTTGACGATCTTTGGTGTCTGTATAGCCGGATGGCCGCCCTGGGGGCTTGAGGTAGGTGCCCATATTGGCGATGCTGGGTTGCAGGTCGGATTCATGAGGCTACCTCTTTCACTGCCTGGTGATAGGCCATTCCTTGCCTACAGAGCGTTGCCAAGAAGCTCATACAGAGCCGGTCAAAAGCCATCAGGGGATGTGTAGGTGGTTGGGTGCACGTGCTCTTCGTCTTTGGCCCTTGCTGAGCAGCCACCTTGATTGTGCCTCAGTGGTCCGGTGCCCCTGCAGGCTGTGTAGCCGGTAAGCCTGCCAGCAGTCGTGGTTTGTTTATTCAGTGGGGACTGGCGTAACCCCCACTGGTCCAAAGGGGGGTGGGCAGGGGGGGAGGATAGGATACCAATGAAGTAGCTTGGGGGGGTCTGGTGCCGGGAAGAGTGGCTGCCTCTCCGCGGCTCTAACTCCAGTAGGCCGCAATTGGCGTTTTGCACCCCTGGCCCCGACGGGCTCCAAAAAGGTGTACCTCGATTCAGTGGTGCACCCCCGACATGGGTAGTGCACCCCGGTACGGTCTTGGGCTATATAGCTGCCGATTTCACCCCAATTTCTGTCTGCCAAGCAAAAGCTCACATTACCCACGTCTGTGTTTCGTTCCTTTTTAAATCATAATGAGAACAGATATCACCCAAATGGCCCTGATTAAAAGTTTACATACCCTTGCATGTTTAGACTTGTTACAGACAGACAAGGTGGCACACACAGGTTAAAATGACAAAGGTTACATAGTCAATGAGTTTGTTAACTCTCACGTGGATGCAGTGGCGTACTAAAGGGGGGGCGGGGGGCGCGGTCCGCCCCGGGTGCCACCAGTTAGGGGGGTGCCTCCAGGGCTTGCATTGCTTGTGACTCTGTGAGCTGTGTGGCTGCACAGGGCGCCGGGAGCCACACAGCTCACACACGTAGGGGCTGGGAATTCAGCAGTACAGAAGTACTGCACGGAGAAATGGGGGCGGAGCCAACTCAAGCATGGGGGCGGAGCCAAACCGGATGCAGGGGCAGAGCTACAGCCAGCCTCCATTTGCTGCCTTTCACTGCAGCACACTGAGGGGAAGCAGGAAGGAGTTCCTGCTCCCCCAACTCCAACACACCAGGGACTCACTGACTCCACTCCTCCACCAGTAAGTAAGAGAGAGAGAGAGAGAGTGTGTGTGTGTGTGTGTGTGTGTGTGAATCCCTGCCTGTGACTGTGTGTGTGTGAATGTCTGCCTGTGACCATCTGTGACTGTGTGTGTGAATGTCTGCCTGTGGCTATCTGTGACTGTGTGTGTGTGAATGTCTGCCTGTGGCTATCTGTGACTGTGTGTGTGTGTGAATGTCTGCCTGTGGCAGACATTCAAAAAAATAGGACCCGCCCCGGGTGCCAAATGCTCTAGGTACGCCCCTGCGTGGATGCACCGATTGCAATTCAATCTTAGTTAAAAAATGTGCGGGTTTTCAAAGTACCACCCCAACTCTGTTGAGTGCTTTCTTTAACTTTTGTAAAACTTCTTGCCATTTTATTACAAACTGTCCTATGAGTGTATATGTCTCATTATTTTGAGAATCAATCTACGGAGATAAATGACTATATTTGGGACCGAGGAACCATTAACGCTTTATGTTGGATCTGAAACTCTTAGCGCCGGGAGGAAGGATATAGGAATTTAAAATATATATTGTTTATTTTAGCATCTTGAACACAAGTGTGGTTTTACATGGGAAAAAAAATATTGCAACTTTGGGCCATTTCAATTTTTTTTACTTTTGCTCCCATAACAAGCTGCTTGTGAATATTGTTTGTTACTTTCTACTTGTACAGTAGCTTTTTACTATTATTACTACACTTAAAATAATACCTATTAATTGGCACTGGTTAGTACGAGTATCACACTTTTTTTTGTTACCTACAGTAAGGTAAGTAGACTTTATACTATTGTCTTTACCAAATTACCATATGAACACTTCATATTTAACCAGTTAATCATCAACCTAGTAAAACAACAGGGTTTCAAATGTGTTTCATAGGGAATATCAGTGTAACGCTCCTGTAAAGTGCACAGTTTTGTATTCTGCTGGTGCCCAGTTATCAGCAAAAAATAGACATTTTTGAGATGTCATAGAATCAAGGTTTTGAGATCCAAATTTCAGTTTTCATATAGTGCTAAATACATTACAAGTCAGATCACATGTACAATGAAAAAAAAAAACAATATTTGAGAGAGGATGCAGCCACACTGAGACAAATTTAAATACAGAATAGTAAAACAGAGGACCGTAATCTATACCATCAAAACAAAATATGGGTGCAGTGTAGCAGAACAGTAACACACTCATGGTTATAAAATATAAATAGATCACTTGATAATCATCAAGAAATTAGGAGACATGAGACCACTTGGCACTAGAGTTCCCATATTAGGGAACACTTTTTTTTTTTTAAATGAGCGTTACCTGCTCCTAAGCATAATTAAATCTCAACTGTTCGTGTAATTGAGCCTCTGAAGGGCACACAGTTTTTTCCCAGTGCAAATGAATTACGTATCTGGCAGATAGAGAGATATGGGGTGTCAGCACCTTGTCATAAAGGGACAGAAGGTGGGGAAGATTTACCATAAGAATGCAGCTGGGTGAATTTTTGGAAGTTCCGTGATACACCTAGCCATAATAGACACGATTTGGGAACATTCCCACCAGATGTAAAGCATTGTTCCGACATTTGAATTACTTTACCAGCACATGGCCGTGGTCATCCTATAAATTCTATTCAGCCTAACTGGGGATAAGATACCACTGCTAAAACAGTTTCCGGTGAGCATCTAGAACTTCGTAACACCTTGCAATCCATTAGGGTGTCAATGGTGATATACGAATTGGCCAAGGTGTTATGGTCCTCAGATATTTTTTACAACTAGTCTTGCAAATATGTGGCACACTCACCAATGGACTGCACATCAGTTTTAATTTCAACTGCTTGTCATGTGTCCCACAGTCATACCCTAATCTTGGTTTGATCCCAGAGATCTTTTTGATTAAGTGACATGGTTTCAATGGTGACCAATGTCAAATTTTTATTGCCTTGGGCACAGTAGCATGGGCTGATTGGCACTGGAATTCTGTCGAAGTTTGTCAGTGTGTTCTGATGACAGGGCATCCTCTGCAAAACTTTTGCTGCATGGTTCAAGCTTGAAACAGTCATCAATGATATTCTATGGTTCTATGGCAAAGACTATCTGTTAACTTTGGCATGGTGCTACAGCAAAGGCAGCCTTTAGGAGCTATTGCTAAATTGCCTCACTAAGAATCCATGATGCACCATAATAACTTCAATATGATTGTTGCTGTGGAGTAAAGAGGACCCAAAAGTATTCAGTCCAGCACATGTTAACTCTGCCCATCAGATTCTGTTGGAGTCTGAGGCTTCAATCACAAATAGGGAGGGGCGGAGTTCCCCTTTTTACTCTGTTTAATGAATGGGAATCTACTTACAAGGCTTAGACATTCATTGCCTCTTGGTCTGACAAAAGTAGAAGGGCAGAGAGAGGAACAGGACTAAAGCCTTTGGGGTTAAACTGTTATGGTTTAACCCCTGAAGGCAAACTGGCACCCTGGACCTCCTCACACTATAACAACTGATTTATGATTAAATTATTTTAGTGCCAAAGTGTTAATTTAAGGCCAGTTCCAATGGCCACCATACCCTGTATGTTGGTTTTCACCAACTACATTACGTGACAGTGACATGCAGGATATGGAGCGTGTCACAAAGGGGTTAAAGGGACACTATAGTCACCCAGACCATTCAACTCAATGAAGTGGTCTGGGTGCCAGGTCCCTCAGGTTTTAACCCATAACATGTAAACATAACAGTTTCAGAGAAACTGCTATGTTTACATTTGGGGTTAATCCAGCCTCTAGTGGCTGTCTTCCGGACAGCCACTAGAGGCGCATCTGTGACGCTGGAGGTGAATTTCGCCTCCATAGGAAAGCATTGAGAAATGCTTTCCTATGGACATTTTGAATGCGGCTCCAGTGACGTCGGACAGGTCACCAGCGCTGGATTAAGGTAAGTGGCTGAATGGGTTTTAACCCCTTCAGCGCCACAGAAGGGGGACCCTGAGGGCTCTATAGTGTCAGGAAAACCGCTTTGTTTTCCTGACACTATAGTGATCCTTTAATATTGTCTCCTCTATCATCACTTTAATAAAAAGGAGGTGTTATGCTTTCAAGTCAGATCATTTTATGTATCTATAGTTTCTTTATTTGCAATTTCAATGCCAATAATAAAAAAAACATTTTTTTTAAATTTTTTTTATTTACAGATTAACACGAAATCTCTCTTTACAAAATCTCTCTCCATTTCAAATTTCATTTGGGGCCAAGCATGTCTTCTGGCTTGACCCACTCGTCAAACTGTTCTTTTGTAAGGAGTCCAAGACGAACAGCAGTTTCCTTCAATGTAGCCCCGTCCTTATGGGCCGTTTTGGCAATTTTAGCGGCTTTATCATAACCTTTAGATACAATGAAAACACATAAGGTTAAAATATAATAACTATATTTACAGTTTGGTCCATAAATATTTACACCAACATAATTTTAGCTCTATACACCACCACAATGGATTTGGTATGAAATAACCAAGATGCAATTGAAGTGCAGACTTTCAGCTTTAATTCAAGGGGTGGACAAAATACTGTATGAAAGGTTTAGGAATTGCAACCATTTGTATACAGTTCCCTTATTTCAGGGGCTCAAATGTAATTGTTCAAATGAACAAAATCATAAATAAAATGTTAATACTTTGGTATCCTTTGCAGGCAATGACTGCTTGAAGTCTATTCTTAAAGTCTGTGAATGGTTTTGCACCTTGTGATGAAAACTCTGTATTCGCTCTCGTGTTTATGGAAGACTCGAATAATGATATGCCGCCTACCTTCTGGAGAGTGGTCTTCACTTGGATGGATGTTATGAAGGGGATTTTCTTTACCAAGGAAAGAATCCTACAACCATTGACCAGTGTTTTCTGTGGACGTCCAGTAAGAGCTTACCAGTGTTTTATTCTCAGAATGGGCCAAAGTGTAGATTTTGCAACTCCTAATATTTCTGCTATATGCCTGTTTTTTTGCAGATGAAGGAAGCCCTGTTTAACGGCATTGTGAGCTCTATTGACCACATGTTGTGGATTCACAACAACAGATTCTAAATGCTAATGTCAAACGTGAAATTAACTCCAGACCTTTTTCCTGCTTAATTGATGAAGATATAATGAAGAAAGAGCCCACACCTGTCCATGAAACAACCATTCATGTTCAGTTCCTATATAAATCTAAAAAGTCCACAACTTTGTAAGGGAAACATGTTTAAAATGAAATTAGTATTAGAGGACTACACAGATGTCTTGGCAATTTAGCAGGCTTCCTTGTTACGGACTGCAGCAGGGGTATGAAGTGGCATTTTTCTTCAGACTCTGTTAACAGAGACAAAAGGGGTGGAACTGTCTGCTGTATGTTGTTGTTGTTAAAGTCTTCAGCAACCTTCTGGAACAGTTCATCTACACTGTTTCCTGTTCTACTAGATCTCTCACAAACATGAGCATTAATCTAATCTGCATAATTCTGCACATCATGGAAGTCAACCTGGCACAAGCTTTTATCATTTTCCACTTAGTCCCGCATTTGTAGATTTGGCATTGTTCCTTACAGTTTGGTAGTTCTTTCACCCCAAACTTCACTAGCTCAAAACTGCAGCGGTCTGTCATAACACACTATAGCAGCTCTGGCTCCCCTGTAATACATGTGGCTCATGCCTTCATAACGTTCAGAGCCAGCAGGGTCCCAAAAACCCAGTATAAGGTTCCGTCCATCCACACACATCGCATTGGCAATAAATGCTACTCCTACAGTATTCCTATAGGGTCCATGGAGTAATAAGTGATGCACAAATATGTCAAACAGAAAAGTTGTCTTTACCACGGCATCTGCCCCCCATCATCACCACCTTGACTTCAATGTGTTGCCCGCTCATGTGGACTCTAAATCTGTACTGTGGATCACCAAGTGCAATCAGTGAAAACGGCATCCCTCTCCCTGGGTCTCCTACTGTACTTGACCAGCAGCTCTCTCCCATGAAAAACAACTTTTGTGTCAACTGGTCAATTACGTTTGGTCCCTTGAAAAAGATGGGGCTACATATTATATAGCTGTAATTTATAAACATTTCCTTCAATTTGAATGTGAATACCCTCAAATTAAAGCTGAGACTGCACTTTAAGTCGATATGCATTTTTTACCTGTAACTCAAATTTATTTGGCAAACAGCCAAAAAAATTAAAAATAAATGTGTGTCAGTGTCCAAATATTACCGAACCTATCATACACATACATTTAAATTTCATAAAACCTTGATAAAACAACTGACTGGTTTTAATACATTTCGTATTTAGGCAATTCCTTAAAAATCAACACTCACAAGCCCATTCACTAAAGTGTGAATTGTTGGGGATTTTAACTGAATTTCAAATTAAAACATTTAAGAAACATTAAAACTAAACGGGAAGATTGATTATGAAGGCCATCTTGCATCTACACTCCTATGCACTACAAGAATTATGCATAACCCAAAGTTTCCTCCTCTATCCTACCGCAATACTAGACACAGTTGTGATGTAATACAAGAGTGGAAACAAAGAGGGCAGTTCTAGAATGTGACGTCAGATAAGAACCATTCAGCCCATCTAGTCTGCCCAATTTTCTTAATACTTTCATTACTCCATGGCCTTATCTTATAGCTAGGATAGCCTTATGCCTATCCCACGCATTCTTAAACTTTTTTACTGTGTTAACCTCTACCACTTCAGCTGGAAGGCTATCCCATGCATCCACTACACTCAGTAAAGTTTTTGATATTATTTTTAAACCTTTGCCCCTCTAATTTAAGACTGTCCTTTTGTTGTGGTAGTTTTTCCTCTTTTAAATATAGTCTCCTCCTTTACGGTGTTCCCTTTATGTATTTAAATGTTTCTATCAAATCCCTGTCTCATCTTTCCTCCAAGCTATACATCCTTGTAAGTTGTATCCTGCAATCCATTAACCAGTTTAGACAGAGTTCAGAGAAGGGCTACTAAAGTATCAATATCCTTCTGGAGATACGGTCACCAGTACTGCGTGCAATAGTACAAGTGAGGTTTTACCAGTGTTCTGTACAATGGCATGAGCACTTCCCTCTTTCTACTGCTAATACCTCTCCCTATACAACCAAGCATTCTGCTGGCATTTCCTGCTGCTCTATTACATTGTCTGCCTACCTTTAAGTAATCAGAAATATAACCCATATGTTGAGGTTAGGACAAGGGCCGGCCTTAGGCATGTGCGAGCGGATTAGGGGAAGGGGTGGCCAGGGGTTTGATGAAGAGGAAGGAGTGGCCAGGAGTTTGATTAAGTTTCCTCTCTATGTGAAGATAAATTGCAGAGGGGATATTCCCAACTTAGATATTATTGTCCAACATGAGAAAGGGCAATTAGTCCGAATGAATAAAAAACAGATTTAGTGGGGGCAGCTGGTGATAGGCTGAGAGGGTTAGTCGACCCTCACACCCATCTCTGGCTGCCAATTAAGATGGAGAGAAAAATGTATTAGCCCCACATTAAATTGGTGTTCATTAATCCTCTGTATGCTGAATTATCTTGGTATCAATATTCTTATAGAGTCATTCTTACCTATATGAGGATTAAGTGCAGTTACAAGCATTAAAGATTCATTCATTAGTTTGTTGATTCTCTCTGTATTAGCTTGTATTCCAGAAACACAATTGTCAGCAAATGAAACTGATGCATCACCTAGCAACTGTATAGAATGTAAAACATTTTTAATCTGTGGAAAGAAAGAAAGGAAACATTTACTAAAATTACCAGAGACATAACATCTATTCAAGAACATTACTTTATCCTATTGAATTAGAACAGCAATTTAGAGAACATGAAAATGTAAAGGGCATGAACCCACATTTAATAAAACAAATTCAAAGAAAATAGAAAGTCCGGCACAAAAGGGGTTAATGTTAAAACATAACTTTCAATATATGGTTTAAAAGAAAAGTATTATTAAAAAAAAAATGACAAATTAGTAAAAAAAAAAAAAAAGTGTATTGTATAAAATGATCCTTCCATCCAGCCTTATGTATTTACAGCTATTGTGCACTCTGTCACCAATATGTAGATTTGTAAAAGCACATAATGTTTAAAAGTATGTAACCTTATAACTAACTATAAAGATACTGATCCAGTCTGGTTAAAAATACCATACTTTATATTTATTATATTTTTCATATTTTCTAATAATTAAATTAAACTAGTGCTAGCAGTCTTGCCAGTTACGAAATACAGAAGGAGTACATAGTTACAACATGTATCTAGTACATGGTTAGTCTGTTCGTTGAAGAATGATACATTTATCAGATTTAAAATTTAGCTTTTATTTTTTACTCAATTTTTTTACCAATTTTTTTTTTTTGGTGTGATTTTTTTTACACTTTTACTCATAAATTTCTTATCAGATTATTGGATTAGCCTTTAGACAGAGTAATCACATGACAGGGAGAGAGGACTTCTAATCTTTTATATTCCTAATTATAGGTTAATAGGTTCCCTATTCCTCTCTACCCATCTAACTTTAGTGCATTAAGCAGTAAACTGTCCATATTTTTGTTTCTTCGTTTGCTCCACTTAACTCCTATTTTTATATTACAAAGAATTATTGAAACTATTCAAAACCTTACAAGTAGGATATCAGCGAAGTCAACCACTGGCTCTACATGCCGTTTAGTATACCATCCCTAACCAGCAACCATAAGCATTTAGCACATTCAAAAAGAAATCCTATGACTACCATATGTTAAAAATAATTGGTGTCAAAGTTTAGCCAAAAATAATGACAAAGTGTGCCTGTTAAGGTTAATTCAAAATAGTGTAGCTAGGTAGGAAATAGGATTATATATGAAAAAAAATGTAATTAGATATGAAGAAAGAGAGATGAGGGGGGAGACAGGCAAAGGAGGGTGTGTGTGGGGGAGAAGAGAACCCTTTCTCTCGTTTCCCACTGCGCTGTACCTTCAAGGGCACCTAATCCCCTCTTCCCCTAATCTACCATAACCCTAAAGCTGTAATCAATCCGTGAAAATGGACATAAGAAAAAGATAAAAATCACTGTGTGTAATGGTGTCAATTAACTAGATGTCTCATAACGATATAAATATATGGGGAGTATCTCCGCATAACTTACTACTCTATGTCCTAATACATTACACACACAGGGTGTTGGTAAGTCCTGATGCGCACTGAAGGATCACTTTAGTGTTCGGAATACATTAGCCCAAAAGGAATCTGGTCTGGAATCAAATGTTCTGGGTGTGCCCCCCAATTCCTTTTTGTGTTTACCAAGTTTCCTTTTGAATTGAGCACCTGATTTAGCCCCCAAGCCTTGGAGTTGACCACAGGAAGGTATACATTTGAGGAGGTTTTTAGATAGAAATATCACTTATAATTTTCATAGAGCAGATATAGGATATCACTTTGTTTAGTTTTGACACTGTATTTTTAAAATTGTGTTTATCAGATTAACCCCTTAAGGATGGCGGGCGTGCTATGCTGTCCTTGGGGACCCGGGTCTAAACGCCAGGGGGCGGCATAGCACGTTCCCGACGTCCTTTCTACTTATCTGGTCGCCGGGTATATATATATTTACAACGTAAATGTAAATATTTACAATGTTCTTACAACATATTATAATTTTTATACATTATAATTTTAATAAAATACACTGGAATAAGTGTAGAAACCACTGATATTTGGGTACTGTGAAGTAGTGGAGGGTTTAATACAATATGGCCATATGGTGGAAATAAATCCCTATATTTGTTTGCTCAGATAGCAGCTTTTAAGTGGCCTTATACAACTTAAAAACGTAATTTTAGGTGTGCGCTGTTCCTTAACCAGATAACGGCGTTAGGGAGTACTATGCCGTCCCCATTAAAATGGTCTTTAAAGCCGTCACGGCGGCATAGGAAGCTTTAACGGCTTTTAGCCCCAGTGCGTGAGGTGTACTCGCCTCTGCTGTGATACGCTTATGGGGGACTACCTGACAGCCCAGGCAGTACCCCCTCTGCAATTTAGGCCCAGGAGGCCATGTGAATGCTCTGATTTCTGGTGATTATTTTTTTTTTTTTTTTAATTTAAAGTGTTCGAGCAATCAGGTGAAAAAAATTACAATTAGGTATTTAGATACACACACATATACATGAGATATATAATCCCAGTAGAGAGCACTCTGGAGTCTTTATACTGAATTCCAACTGTTGCTTTATTCAGCAAAAACAGTGATACACAAAGTACAAGTAGACGTTTCAGTCCATTAAGACTTTTTTCAAGACAAATGTATAGGTGAAGTGAAAGCCTTTAAAGGAACACTATAGTCACCTAAATACTTTAGCTAAATAAAGCAGTTTCAGTGTATAGATCATTCCCCTGCAATTTCACTGCTCAATTCACTGTCATTAAGGAGTTAAATCACTTTGTTTCTGTTTATGCAGCCCTAGCCACACCTCCCCTGGCTATGATTGACAGAGCCTGCATGAAAAAAAAACTACTGGTTTCACATTCAAACAGATGTAATTTACCTTAAATAATTGTATCTCAATCACCAAATTGAACTTACATTTTTCACATACAGGAGGCTCTTGCAGGGTCTAGCAAGCTATTAACATAGCAGGGGATAAGAAAATATTAATTAAACAGAACTTGCAATAAAGAAAGCCTAAATAGGGCTCTCTTTACAGGAAGTGTTTATGGAAGGCTGTGCAAGTCCCATGCAGGAGGGTATGACTAGGGTTCATAAACAAAGGGATTTAACTCCTAAATGGCAGAGGATTGAGCAGTGAGGCTGCAGGGGCATGTTCTATACACCAAAACTGGTTAATTACTATAAAGTTGTTCAGGTGACTATAGTGTCCCTTTAAATATGTGACTCAAATAATCTAATTGGAGGGTGAAAGGTGGTAACAACTCTTGGTGACATCACGGATTATGTGAACATTTTCAAGTTATGTAGTGAGTGCAATTAACCCTATGTACAACAGAGTAAATTGGATAGAGAGCAAAAAGAAAAGAAAGTATATACAAAGTACTATCCCATAACCAAGGGAGAGATAGAAGTACAGTACCAGTGTATGAGTTAGAGACATAATAGCGGATTCATACAATGTAGCAAATACAAAATACAGAATTACTGTACGAAAATATATACATAGTAAGTATTCAAAGAAAGTAAACAAGATATCCAATCATGAGAGAGTGGCAGTAATACATTTAAAAAAAGGGTTATGTCAGACTACCGGCTTGATCGGACACATGGAATGAGAGCTCGGTTCCACAGAGAGCCAAAAACGCTACGAAATAGCACAAATCACCCAAATTTACAAACCACAACAAGTGGTATACTCTACCAAATGGCTCCATCGAAACAAAAGAAGCTTACGGACCCATAATAAGAAATTAAGGCTGCTACCCGGTCTCAGAAGACCCAATGGAACAAGATCTCTCCCAAGATACTACGGGTGATTATAATATCACAAAGAATATTTAAAACAAATGCTCCAGGACCTGAGAGCTAATTTTAAAGAGGACTTCACCAAAATCACGTCCAAAGAGTTGGTAGAGCTAGGTGGCCGCACAATTATTTAAAATTTTTTTTTTTTTTTTTTTTAAGCCGGCAGAACTATGCACGACCCACAATGAGGTTGAAAACGCCAAATTGTGGAACAAAATGTCAGACCTAGAGGATGTTAGATTTCGTGTCATCGCTGACTCGATAACAAACTAACAGATCTCAACCTCAACAGGTCACGTTACATTTTAACATAGGACACTTTATTTGATAGCTTCACAAGTCTTGCATCCATTGAACTTGTGAGTTTTTGGACAGTTTCTGCTTGAATTTGTTTGCAAGATGTCAGAATAGCCTCCCAGAGCTGCTGTTTGGATGTAAACTGCCTCCCACCCTCATAGATCTTTTGCTTGAGGATGCTCCAAAGGTTCCCAATAGGATTGAGGTCAGGGGAGGATGGAGGCCACAACATGACTTTCTCTCCTTTTATCCCCGTAGCAGCCATTTATGCAGAGGTATTCTTTGCAGCATGAGATGGTGCATTGTCATGCATGAAGATGATTTTATTACGGAAAGCATAGTTCTTCCTTCTGTACCAGGGAAGAAAGTGGTCAGTCAGAAACTCCACATACTTTGCAGAGGTCATTTACACCTTCGGGGAACCTAAAGGGGCCGACCAGCTCTCTTCCCATGATTCCAGCCCAAAACATGACTCCACATGACTCCACCACCGCCTTGCTGACGCTGCAGCCTTGTTGGAACAGGGTAACCGCCCACCAACCATCCACTACTCCATCCATCTGGACCATCCAGGGTTGCACTGCACTCATCAGTGAACAGGACTGTTTGAAAATTAGTCTTCATGTATTTCTCTGCCCAATGCAGCCGTTTTTGCTTGTGAGCATTGGTTAGTGGTGGCCGAATAGAAGGTTTATTCACAGTTGCAAGACTCTGGAGGACTCTACACCTTGATGTCCGTGGACTTCAAGGCACCAGCAGCTTCAAATATCTGTTTGCTGCTATGTAATGGTATTTTAGCAGCTGCTCTCTTGATCCGATGCATGGATCTTGCAGAAATCTTCCTCAATGTGCCTTTTTCTGCACAAACCCGTCTGTGCTCTGAATCAGCCACAAATCTCTTAAAAGTGCGATGATCACGCTTAAGTTTTCGTGAAATATCTAATGTTTTCATAACTCATCCAAGGCATTGAACTATTTCACTCTTTTCGGCAGCAGAGAGATCCTTTTTCTTTTCAATATTGCATGAAAATGGTGCTCTGCTTAATAATGTGGAAAACCCTCCTTTAGTAGTTTTTTCTTAAATTGGGCTCACCTGGCAATCTAATTATCACAGGTGTCCGATATTGTTTTCAGTGATCAAAAGAGTCCTGAGACACAATGCCATCCATGAGTTAAACTGAAAAACAAAATATTTAATCTTTGTGACACTTAAATAGAATTTGCATTATAATTTGGAACAGGGTGTATATACAAAGATGATTTGGGAAGGATGCGGATTGTGGTGGGAACGCTTAATGGGATCCAAATCACTGTTGCCTCTGTCTATACTCCCAATAATTCCCAACCTTCCATTCTGGCCAGAGCACTGAATAAGATATCCAAGTTACATAAAAGGCCACACCATAATGTGCAGGGACTTCAACTGTACATTAGACCCTGAATTAGACATCAAACGGACTCAGGGGAAAAACCTGCTTCATCAGGCCTCCTCTCAGCCACAAATTATCCACACTCCTACACAAACACGATTTAAACAATACGTGGTGTAGCATATTTCCATCTGATAAGGACTAAAAAAAAATTCCCATGCACACCTTACCTACTCGTGCATAGCTACGTGAAGAGTTGATAAAAAAAGACCTTGTCAAATGTGTCCATTGGAAACAGGACATGGTCAGATCGCGCGCCGGTCATCACTACGTTCCGATCCCTATATCCTGCACAGGGCAGGAGTGCATGGTGACTCAATGAGTCGACATTAGATGAGACCACTCAAGTGCCCCTCTTCCGAAAAGCAATACAGTAGTTCTACGAAGACCACAAATACGACACTTCCCCTATAGAAACACAATGGCTGGCCCTCAAGGCAGTGATGAGGGGATTTATCAACCCACCCACATAGAAATAACAAGTTTCTTGAGGAAGACAAACTTGTCACAGCTAACTACTCAACAATGCCAACTCTTACTCGCACTATTCACGAAAGAAGAAGTGCGGAAAGCGATCCATACACTTCCCAAACACAAAGCACCTGCCCCAGATGGGTTCCCCAATTACTTCTACATAATATTTAAATCACAACTCACACTGCATCTCACCAAGCTGTTCAATCACTTTAAGACTTCAGGGACCATACCAGTGGAGAGGTTATTGGCCAACATAATTACACTACCTAAGCCAGGCAAGGCACCCACAGAATGTGCCAACCTCTATCTCACTACTAAATGCGGACATAAAACTATATGCAAAATTACTAGTCACACGTCTAAAACCTATGTTGCTACATACGGTTTCCCCAGAACAAGCAGGATTTGTCCTTCTAGACAACCTGGAGACAACACCCGCCACTTTCTACATTTAATTAACTGGGCTCACACTAGCAAACAACATGGTATATTGCTGGCACTGGACGCTGAGAAAGCATTTGATTGCTTGAATTGATCATAAATGGGCGAGGTGTTGTCTGGGATGGGATTTCCTCTCGCCTTCCTAAATAGTGTTTTGGCCCTGTATACCCGCCCCTAAGCAAAAGTATATAGCTCGTGTTTCCTGTCTCGTCCCTTCCATATAACTAACGGCACAAGGAAGGGATGCCCTCTTTCCCCGTTAATCTATCTTATGTCTAGAACCCCTAGTGAGGCACATCATACAACTGATCAGATAACAGGCTTGTGTTCCCCCGCAGGTAAGATGAAAATAGCCCTCTTTGCGGACGATGTCCTGCTGTTCCTGACCAATCCTATTTCATCACTCCCACATCTATTGAACTTATTAGACAGATATCCTACTATAAAAATAACTCTAAAAAGTCCCAAGCATTGGCGATACGCCTTCCCACAACCACAGTACAATTGCTACAAACCAACTACCCCTTCGACTGGCGTATGACGTCAACATCTTAACTTGGTATTAAACTGCAAACCCAAATCACAGAAGAAAATAGTGAAAGAAAATAATTTACCGATCCTACATAAGTTAGACTCTCATCTAAAGGCATGGGAAGATAAAGTATCATGGTTTGGACGCATTCATACAGTAAAAATGATGGTCCTACCACATATTCTGTATTTCTTTCGAACACTGCTGATGCTCTACCAAACGCTTTACTGAGGAAGTTTCAAACACTGATCAATGCACACATATGGAAAAGAAGACCCCCGCGCATAGCACAGAACTTATTATGGCTCCCCTACACTATGGGTGGTCTGGGAATCCCTAATGCAAAACTGTACTACAAAGCCTTGTTAATTGCACAGGGCATGGCACTATTAGAGAGGACTTTCGCCCCCACTATGGCTTGGTTTAGAACGCTTGTATGACTCACGGAACAGTAGAGCACGCCCTTTCGGGATAGCCATAAACACTGAAAGAAACAAAAACATGCCATCTTCCACCAAATCGTTACTTCACATGTGGAAGCAGGTCACCCAAAAAATTATAGACGCCAACTTCTTACTATATGCAGCACCCTTGCAGACCATTACCTCACTCACGGAGGACCTACATCTGGACCCCTGGATACATAGGGGAGCCATGTCCATTTGCAACGATACAGGTATTAAGTCATTGCCCGAGCTACAAACAGACCACTCTCTACTGCCAAGGGAATTCTTTACTTATGTACGTATCTAAAATATTCTGCAGGACAGCCACATTAAAGCTATTGATACCCAATTATTTCCACCCTTTGCTCAAAAATGTATAGGAAAGCTACAGAGCGCTAAAGCCCTGTCCCTCTGCTATGACACTCTTTTAGCCCCAAGTGAAACCAGGAAGCTCTCGTATATTCTGAAGTGGGAAAGGGGTTTAGGTAGACAAATCTCATTTCTAGCTTTTAAACAAGCATTAGGAAATACCAAAAAGGCTTCTAGAAGCCTGGCTGATTGAGAAGCAAATTGCTAAATTATTATGCGATGCTATCTGGTGCCGGCAAAGCTCTCCCACATATATCCTGGCACACCTGCCACGTGCTGGAGGTGTTCAAGTCACATGGGCACCCTACAACATATATTCTGGGACTGCTGGTGCATTGTGCAGTTCTGGCAGGAGCTTGGTAAGTTCTTTCAGGTGGCACTGAAAATCAACATCCCCTTGCATCCAGAGTGCTATCTTTTACATGTATTTCCCACCCCTCTATCGGAGGACATCAACTTTGTAGTGATACACGGTGGCCTAATAGCAGCAAAAACGGTGATTGCATTCAGATGGAAACAAACCAAAATCCCTACACTGACTGAAGTTCTAACCAGACTTGACACCTTGGTTCAATACGAAAAAATGGCTTGCCGCCTTCAGGGTAAAGAGTGTAAATATACAAAGTGGTAGCAGAGATGGCTTTCAATAAGGGACTCATAGGTAAAGTTCATTTATATATTAAAAAAAAAAAAATATATATATATATATGTATGGATCATATTAAACACAGAATGGATGTATAAGTACATATAAATAAGTGATGCAGTAGATCCCTTTCGAGACTAGACTGGAATGGACCAGAAGGGATTAATCCCCACCCTGGAATATACCCATTGCTCTCTTTTAGCATACTGTTTCCCTCTCCCACCTTCCCTCCCCTCATGCCCCCAATCTTTCTTTGAAGTTTACTTTCTTTATATTTTTATGTTCAAGAGGTATCCTTATCACATATTGGCATAGGACTAACAAATGGTACAGACAAGATGAGGTCAAACATGTCCATTAAAAATAACACCCTTAGAGTGAACAATTCACACGAAAACCGAGCTACAAAGCAGCCTGTCTCATTGGATCATCTATCTACTTGGAGCCTCTTGGTCTACTGTAAATGTGAGTGCTGGGGATTTATACTTATATATACTTATATATATATATATATATATGTGAGCAGCTCTTTTTCTTCTAGTTAAAAATCAATATAAAGAGTTTTTTTTCATTTAAGCCATCAGGAGATAGAGTTCCCAGGGTGTAACGATCACTTTGACAATAAAGTGTCATGATCACCGCCTCTGGGGGACACGGGTATGTGGTCGATGCCCATGAAGCTAAATGAAGCCAGGATATGGCCCTTTTCCTAAGAAATGTCGGGAGACAGGTGTGTTTGCTGACCCACTATAAAGGGCGAATGGTGGATCTGTGACCTCTCCTGCGTTCTCCGAGATCGTTCAATGTTTTCCCCACGTAAGTGAGGCCACAAGGGCAAATAATCCTGTAGACCACATGGGTGGTCCTACATGTGATGCAGTGTTTGATTTTGTACACCTTGCCGGATCTAGGGTGGCAGAATGTTTTCCCTGGGATCGAGTTATAAGTCAAACAAAACGATAACAGCCTGCATTGGTGTAAATTTGTAAGTAGTATCAACAGTATGAACCAAATAATCTCTTAAACTCTTCCCTTTTCTGTAACTCATGATTAGTTTTCTTTGAAATACTGAAGTGTTGGATCTTTGTGCACGATATTCCAATTTTCATGGTTACTGTTACCCAGTTTCTGTGACATAGGATGAAATGCCTGAGGGAAGATGAATCGCTCACTCAACTCTTCAGGGATCTTATCTGTGATCGATTCAACAGCTCTTGTGTAAGCAGAATTCAAGCAAGATTTAGAGTATCCTCTTTGTAGGAATTTGTCAAACATGTCATGAACTTGTGTTCGCTCCCAGCTACGCCAACTTATTTATGGCGGATTGGGAATCCCAAGCTATTTTTAACGACCACCAGTGGAGAGCGAACCTAGTCTCATTTTTTAGATATATTGATGACCTTTTTTTTTTTTTTATCTGGGAAGGTACTGAAGATGATCTTAATTCCTTTATGAATAATCTTAATATAAACAATAGAGGTATATTTTTAACTTACGAATACAGCAGGGAACAAATTCATTTTTTAGATCTAAATATTTTTATAAAAAATGGGAAAATACACACTAAGACGTTTTTTTTAAAAAGTTTGCGTGAACACTGCCATAGACAAAACTAGTTGCCATTATCAACCTTGGCTCGATAGCGCTCCAAAAAGTCAAATGTTAAGACTTCGGCGAAACTGTTCTGAAATAAGTGATTTTAACCAACAAGCCAAGCTTTTAAAAAACAAATTTATTGAGAAAAATTATTCTGAAACAGTACTTAGGGACACTATCGAAAATACCCCCCCAAAAAGATAGAAATGAACTTTTAAAATACAAGTTAAAAAATACTGATAATCCTATGCCCTTGCCTATCATTTTTAATTTTAATAATAAAAGCAACAATGTAAAAAAAGTTATAAAAAAACACTGGCATATTTTAAAGCAAGATGAAATTCTTAATAAAATCATACCAGAACGTCCTAACATTCTGAACGTCCATAACAAAGTTACTCAATTTATTTCTAAAGTTACAAATCAGGTTTACAAAATCAATGATTTCATTAATTGTTCAACTAAAAATGTTATTTATCTACTTGAATGCCCTTGTGGCTTCCAATATGTTGGAATGACCACTAGGTGCTTAAAAACAGGATTAAGCGAACATTGCAGAAATATAAAAAATGGGTACTTAAATCATTCAGTATCCAAACATTTTATTAAACATAATAAAGATCCTAGATTGTTGAAATGTATTGGAATAAAAAAAATGTACGATTCCATGGAGGGGCGGAAACATTAAAACCATTTTAGGGAAAACTGAAATGGAATGGGTTTACAAACTCTAAACCCTCACTCCTTATGGTCTTAATGTTGACTTTGACTTGTTTAACTTTTTATAAGTATGTGCCCCTCACATGTTTTTATCCATTGTGTTCTTATGTATTGTTACATATTCATCCCTCGGTTTTTATTTTGGTATTCATTTTTATCCATTTAGATTTTATTCCATTCTTCTGACTATGCCCGATGACACTTTTCAGTGTATCAGGCATAGTCATATTTTATTTCTTCGTCGGCCACACTCTGAGTGTGTTCCGACGTCTATTTCTATTTCCCTGACGACGGCCGCAGCTTTGTGCTGGCCGTCGTTCCTTTGTATAGCTGGTTTCCATGACGACGACCGCGGCTCTTTCGCGAGCCGTCGTCATGGTTTACTCCGCCCCTCCTGTATCCTCGTCGGCCGCAATCATATGCGAGCCGACGTCCTCTTTCCCCTAGACGCCGGCGGCTGCGCAGTGCGCGCCGACGTCTAACTACACATCCCAGCATCCAATGCGATCTGATTGCCGGTCACGTGACCGCACTACTATTGCAAATTTTACGTTAAATACACCTCGTTTTAAATTCTCTTTAGCTTAAAAAGCCCTAATAAGTGAATCTAATTGTATATTTATTATCACCATTCTATTTGTATATGCATACTCTTATCTGTTCATAATTTGTATTCTGATTGGTTGTCCCCAATTTTAAGTTTCTATTTGTTATTTAAATCTTTCTCTGCCAGGTATCAGGTTCTTAATCCATATTGATAAAGCCGTATTGGCGAAACGCGTTTGTGGAATTTTACTGTGTATTTTAATATTAAATATTTTTTGGACACTTTATTTATTGCCATTTACCTTTTTTACACTGTATATTATTTTGTTACCTGGCATTTTTATTTCCCTGGACTCCAAGTAATCCGAGGTGGGGATAATACCACCAGCGCTATCTTCAAGGAGCAGTTGGTCAGCTCCTCTCTTGTGAGTACCATTTTATACGTATTTATCACTATTTTACACAGTGAGCACTATTGGTTGTTTCTCTTTTATCTTTGAGCGTGGAACACATCTTTGAGCGTGGATCTACAGATTTCTCATTCTCCATAGGAGCATATTCTAGATAAGACTTTCTTTTTTATTTGGACCAATTGTCGTTTATATATTGATTTCCCCTGGCGCAGCCTTCTTTTTTTTTTGTTATTTCCTTGTGTCTCTGCACGGCTGTCAGTTATTACGTAATACTCTGATGATTTGAGATATAAGGAGTGATTATTTTAACCTTCTTGGGTGGAAGCTTGCAGCACGAAGGATAATGTTCCTGTTGCTGGGTTTCGACAATAAGGTATACACCAAATCTGTTTTCTGTAGTAAAAAATTGTAGATCTAGGAAGTTGATGGATGTAGTGCTCATTTGGCAAGTAGATCTCACTGGAGATGGTGAATCATTCAGTTTGTTCATCATCGAGATCAATTTTTCTTCTCCCCCTGTCCATAGAAGGATATCGTTTATGAAGTGTTCTCCATGTTGGGTAAGAATCTGATCTTGTTCATATACATACATGTATGCATTCACATATATGGGGGCCATCGGTGTCCCCATCTAAGTACCTGTTTGTTGTATATAACATTTTTCCTCAAACCTGAAATAATCCAGTATGTATTCTTGGAGTGGATTAACCCACTCAAAGAAGTTTTGCAAAATTGGTTTCATCACTGACATGCCGTCTTGATGTGGGATATTTGTATACAAGCTACAGACATCAATAGTTGATAGTAGAATCCCCTCAAGCGGTATTGTGATGTTTTCCAAGTGTTCTATAACTGCTGCACTGTCTTTTACGCAAGTAGGTAAGGCCATAACTGGAGCTTTTTTTTTTTCAATGGGTTCCAACATACCTCCAATGGCATAAACAATAGGATGGCCTAGAGGGTGAATAGGGTATGTGTGCACTTTAGGTAGTGTATATAGGATCGGGCACAGTGGATGGGTTTGATGTAGATAATCAAAATCTTGTTGTGATATATACTTGTCGTCAACCCCTCTTTGTAATGACCTACAAATGGTTTCTCCAAACTTGACAGCAGGATCTTGTTCAGATAGTTTATATACATTGCAGTCTGAAATTTGTCTTAAGATTTCTGCCTTGTAGTCCTCAGATTGCAGGAGGATTAAAGTGCCCCCTTTGTCAGCGTGGCAGATAAGGTTTGCATCCAATGCCAAAAAAAAAATAAAAAAATTAAACACTGCATAACATGGTCTACAGGATTATTTTCCCTTGCAGCCTCACTTACGTGGGGAAAACATCTAACAATCTCAGAGAACGCATTAGAGGGCACAGATCCACCATTCGCTCTGCCCTTTCAAGTGGGTCTGTGAACACACCCGTCTCCTGCCTTTTCTTGGAAAAGGGACATAACTTGGCTTCATTGGCATCGACCACGTACCCGTGTACCCCAGGGGAGGTGATCGTGACACTTTATTGTTAAAGCACGAAGCCTTCTGGATTTACACCCTGGGAGCTCTATCTCCTGATGGTTGAAATGAAAAATAAAACCTTTTATATTGCTTTTTACCAAGAAGATAAAAAGGTGTGTGTGTGTATATATATATATATATATATATATATATATATATATATATATATAGCAAAGTGAAAACGGAAAGCACTCCAAGGACTTCTTAAAATATAACTTTTATTCGGTCAAAATAAAACGGTCAACGTTTCAGCCCGATATACTCAGGCTTTCCTCAGGATGTGTCCTGAGGAAAGCCTGAGTATATCGGGCTGAAACGTTGACCGTTTTATTTTGACCGAATAAAAGTTATATTTTAAGAAGTCCTTGGAGTGCTTTCCGTTTTCACTTTGCTTTATATTTCCATGTTTGGATTTAGCACTGGGCATTATATCGCTTTGTTTTGGGTGGAGTGCAGGAATTTTTGGTATTTATATATATATATATATATATATATATATATATACATACACACACACACACACACACACACACATTTATACTTTTTAAGTTGTATAAGGCCACTTAAAATCAGCTACCTGAGCAAACAAATATGGGGATTCAGTTCCACCATATGGCCACTTTGTGTATCACTGTTTTTGCTGAATAAAGCAACAGTTGGAATTCAATATTAAGACTCCAGAGTGCGCTCTACTGGGATTATATACAAATTGGTTGGAGATTACCACCGGAGCATTTGAAAAACGGGGAGCATTGAGTGCTGGGACCTGGGAGTTATATATATATATATATATATATATACACACACACAACCTTTCTGGTTTTTGCTTCCCAAGCACTACCAAACTTCAATAGCAAACCAGTAACCAACCTCATGCTGATTATTTGAATTAACAATGAAATAGCTGTCCATGAGTGGTTCACTGGCTTTGCATCTTTTCCTAAGTTGTGTTTCAAAGTTGTTGTATACAGCAAACACAGACTCAAAGGAATCCATGTTTAAAATGGAATAAGGCAAAAATGTGATTCTTTGTTGAACTAATTTGCATATGCCCACCCATAATCCTTTGCAGTAGTAACATCACTGCAAATTTGTGATTCCTGTGGGAAAAGCAAGTCTTATGGCTTGACTGGTGTGCAGATTTTTGGTGTGCAGCCTGTGGGTGAAGCCTGGAATTGTGGGAGGGGTTAGTTTGCCTATAAATATATATGCTTCCCCTCCATCTGTGCTGTTGCTGCCTGGTTCAGATCTACTTCCAGTTCAAAGGTCATCAACACAAACTGCCTAAACTCCACACAAGCTGGTCTTGGCCTAATGTGGCCCAAGCAAGTATTCATTTTACCTCACTAATGCTAATTCAGCCGATTTCAATCGTACATAGACTCACAGAGCTGCCTAAATTAATCACCTGCATTCTGCTTGCTGTATTTTGCCCTCACTAGGCCATATCGACTTTTATGATATGCATTTCAGTTAGTCACCCTGCTTTTTAATGTGTTCTTTATGGCTGCCCTCTTGGTATCCAGGCAACCATTCTCTATACACAATAAAAAAACTTACAAATTCCTTCTCCTCTATAAAGGGGAATATCTTCTAAATGTAAAAAAAAAAAAATTTACTTTCTTGCGAAACAACCTCAAACTCATGAAATATATCATACATTTAAGCATTTCAGTTAGTTAACCTACATTTTAATGTTTTCTTCGTCTGACCTCTTGATATTCCAGCACTCGTTGGGCATACATTGTTTAGTAATTATGTAGCTAGGTGTTGCAACTAACTGGCTGTCTACATTTATGTCAGGCCCAAACATGTGGTTGAGGAAATAAAAATATAAACTTGTATATACATTCTCTGTACACAATTGTAAAAATTCCTTATCCTCTTTAAAGGGGAATAATATCTAAATATCTAAAAATCTTATTAGTAAAACAACCTCAACTCAAAAATGTATCTCATGCATTTTGTCACCCTAAATTTTAATGTTTCTTTATGGTTGCCCGCTTGGTTTTCCAGCACTCATTGGGCATAAATTGTCCCAATGGTTAGGTGTTGCTAATGACTGTCTAACCCAAGGTATTGCAAATGGTGTATGTCCAGTCTTTTTAAGTAGCCACTTGGTCACAGACACTGGCCAAAGTTAGCGTTAATATTGGTTTGTGTGTGAAAAATTAAAAAAACTAATTTGAACCCCAATTTTGGCCAGTGTTTGTGACTAAGTGGCTTCTACAAAAGACTGGACATACCCTATTTGCAATACCTGGATTGTCTACTATTGAAAATGGTATGCCAATGATGGGGGTAATTTTGATTCCTGGGCTACCATACCATCTCAAAGGCAACGTACCCAATCTGGCGAATTTCATTGTGAAAAAACTGAAACTCAAACCTTTGACTCTAACTTTTGAAAACACCCTAAAACCTGTACATGGGGGGTACTGTTTTACTCGGGAGACTTTGCTGAACACAAATATTAGGGTTTGAAAACAGTAAAACGTATTACAACAAATATATCTTCAGTGTAAGTGCCAATTGTGTGTGAAAAATGCAAAGAAAAAAAAAAAAAAATCACTTTCACTGACTATATCATTGTTTTAATACATTTTACGGTTTTGAAACACAAATCTTGTGTTCAGTGAAGTCTACCGAGTAAAACAGTACCCCCCATGTACAGGCTTCACGGTGTCTTGGAAAGTTACAGGGTTAAAATATAGTGCTAGCAAATTAAACTCCCTGAACTTTCTGCCTGGGTTGTCAGGCAGGTCCTGCAAATTGTAATTAATAAAATGACCTAATTATGTAAAAATATTACAAGGACCTCGCAATCACATGGCCCAGGAGAGCCGGATCGGCAGCAGGGGGACTGCCTGGAATGCCAGGCAAGTCCCCCCCACATTGCGATTACCGGTGAGCAGGTAAGGCCCCTGGATGGCGAGGACGTGCTGTGCCACGTCCCCAAGGACGGCATAGCACGTCCGCTGTCCTTAGGGGGTTAAAAGCAACCCACTGCTATATTAGACTTCAGTCAAGGTACTGGGCAGATGCCCTGTGTCATGGGACACTTTCTCAATGTTTCTCAACCTCTGTAACAACATTTATTGTACAGGTCATATACCACAGAACTTCAGATGAAATCACAGATTATGCATAGAGCCAACATAATTGCTAGCTAATGTAAACATGTTTACACAAATCTAAATATGATCCCTCAACATGCCAATCATACATTGATTATTAAAAATCACTGCGACTATATTTTTTCCCATTTTTTCACCCACATAGCCTGCTGAATATTGCACAACAAAGTTCCACATGCACCAACAGGCTAATTGACTTCTGTGAAGGGCTGTGGCTGCTTCTTCATACATCATTTAGAAAATTATGGCTATATAGCAAATTATAGCAGATCCACCTTGGAGTATCCCTTTAAATGTTGCTGGGGCCCAAGATGTTTAATACCAGTGAGGTCAAACGTTCAATATTTACATATGGGGTGTAAAATCAGAAATTGTGTGTGTGTATAATTATATATATATTTTAATACGTTCTGCTACCATTTTAACTTACTATTAAAGGTTTGAAAACATTTAATTCAAAATGCCCGTTGCTTCCTCCAATTGTTACAGCAACATTATTTCCCATCACTTGAGCTGCCACCATTGTAATGGCCTCACATTGTGTAGGATTCACTTTTCCTGTAATAGACAAGAGAAACACAAATGAGCTTTAGGAAATTTAAAATACATCTACTTTATTAAATATCAGTTTTATTTAATGTAATGCTTCTGGATTTAAATTTAGTAAAATTTAAAGAAACAAATAACTATGTATTAGGCACTTTGTGTTACTTGTATGTTTGTTTGTAGCATATGGAAAGATATTAATCGATTAGGTATAACATGAAACACAACACTGCTGAACTTCAGCCAATTATTAGGATTTCATCACACCATTACACAAGTGAAATTTTGAGATGCTGATGTTACCTGTAACCTAGGGGGGTGGAGATTTAAAATGTATATTGTTTAAAGAAAACACTCCTCTAGTGCTTAAGTGTTCATTAGCCCTGGTTCCTTATATAAGCAAACACAATCTTTAATTGATGTAATATTCTAAATTATCTTATTAATTTGTCTGGTGCCTTTAAAATTCTCTTGTGAGGATTTCAAAAATTGAACACTATACCTCTAAATAGAAAAAATAGAAAGAAATGGGATCCGTGTGAAAATGGGTGTAAAAGGGAATAAACACCACCTCCAAACTGATCCCATGCACCAGGAGGGCACTCCAGCAATGCCCAAGGGCTTAACACGAAATACTAGCAACAGAAACAAAAAAGCAAAAATTCACAAACTGAATATAATGCTGACTGGAGATAAAGACGTAGGCACCAAAGCATCCAGTGTTATGGAACAATGTAACCAGAGGGAGACCACTAAATATCTGAAGTAAAGCATCAACACAGAAATAAACTAACTCCAAATAAGAATAAATACCGAACTAGCCTTATAAGGCTACTCCCATGCCTAAGTGAGGAGATAAAATTACTAAACGCCTAATTCTGCAATATACATATAGGTTTTATAAGTCCTGGCCCTTTAATGCATAGGGTGTGAGTAAATCTCCACTTAGTACCCAAGTACCAGAAACAGTGCCAAAGGCACCTAAACCACATCAGTGAGATGAACAGTGCATGGTGGTTATAGTGTTCATCTAAAGATTAACTTGACCAAAGAGTCATTGAAACCTTCATGCACCTTCTGTAACTCTTAATAACAGGCTATATAAGTATGAATACGTAAAAAACAATAAATACGAATAACATGTTGAATAAATAACAATATAAAAATGCACTAAAAAAGCTTATTTGATAGCCCTGTGAGGGGCATCTATTATATATTATAAGGTATACTTCAGGTATGACAGTCATTTGATGGCCATGCCCCCTCACACACCCTCAAAATGTCCAGGGAACCGATTAGCTGTTGCTAATTACCTTTGGGTGCAGTGCTCTGATACGGACGTTCAGTAGATCTTTTTCCTCTGACGAAGGTGCATATATACGGCACCGAAACGTGTGTCAGGCTCTTTCCTATGGGTCAATTTAAACTTGCACACACTGCACTGTGTGATACACATTTTTGTTATGATTTAAATTTTTCCTTTCAATTTTTTCCTTTTATGCCTATTTAGTAAATTTAAACCAAAGAAAAAAAAGTTACCTCCTTAATGTATATTTAAACAAATGAAGGTCATTTAGTTACTCCAATGGCCACTGGAGGGAATTCTCGCCCACCAATGTCAAGGCAGACCCCCCACCCCCCTAGACGGGTCCTACTCTGACTCTAATGAGACAGAAAGGGGTATTTTTTATATACACCCCTATATACTTATTAACCCTTAATAGGGAACACATGGGATGGGCGGCAGCATTGTAACCTAGCTGTGAGATAGAAAAAGTGAATACAAATATAAAAAGAAACAGTCCTGTACTCACTCCCATCACTCCTGGGCGGCAGCAATGACTACAGTACACATCAGCTCCAATAAAATAGTAAAACCCAAAGAAAAAAAAGTTACCTGTGCTCTCTCCTTAATCCCTATGTATATTTAAACAAATGGAGGTCATTTAGTTACACCAATGGCCACTGGAGGGAATGCCCGTCTGCCAACGTCAAGGCAGACCCCCAAGTGTTAATACTTTGATATTTAGTGGTCTCCCTCTGGTTACATTGTTCCATAACACTGGATGCTTTGGTGCCTACATCTTTATCTCCAGTCAGCATTAAATTCAGTTTGTGAATTTTTGCTTTTTTGTTTCTATACCTCTAAATAGTATAATATTAAACTAATTAGACACAGGAATACGTAGCTGTACCCAAAGGATATTTTGCTTTCTTCTTTAGCTCACATCGGAATTAAAATATATACGCAGCAAAACCAAAACCAACACAAAAAAAGTATAGCCAAGCATTTTGCAAGGTTTAACAATAAAAAGGTTTACATGAAATGTGTCAATCTCCCTAGTTAAAAATCTTGGGGTCGTTTACATTTAACAAGTATGGAATTGTACAGCAGTTTTGGATTCAGTGTCTGCAATTAAAGTTTTTGTCAGTTTAAATTACTGGGCTCCCACGTTAAATAAATCAATGTAAATATTACAATTAAATGTACCTTTACTCCGGCACCAGGCGTACAGTAGTCACTCCTCCATCGAGGAGATCATCAACGCTGATTATTACTGGTACAATCTAATTCTAAGATGGGGACCCATGGTGCATGTATGGCAATCTCCACACTCCGCTAATTTTATAGAGAAGCAGTGCATCCTCTCCAGAGGAAGCACTAACCGTTTGTGGTGTCCTTATGCTGGTTGCGTTCGAACAAGGAAAGTGTAGACCTTATATGTTCAGTGGTCTTGATGAGTAAGCACCTATAGTAGCAACATGTCTGTGCCGAACCCTAAAAACTATTAAGTGGTTTTGCTGCTCAGTGTCCTTTTAAAGACACAGCCCACCACGTTTTAAAAACCATTAGTTTTATATTTACTGCTTGCAAAACTTACAACCAATAATTTGCTGCAATGCTAGATATACAAAGAATTACATCAGATGAAAATTTTTAGGCACTTCTGTTCAGCAGCAGTAATAGTATATAATTATAAGCCAAAATGAACCCCCTCGCTCCTTTTTTTTTTTAATTAAAACAAGGAAAGTGTTGACTTAAAGAGAAAGTGTGAAAATGTGATCTAACAAACTTGGTAAAAGTGGAAAAACCGCAGCACGTAACGAATGCAGAAAACCCCTGTCACTTAAGGGTTACGGCTAACGTCTATATATTTTTTGAACAGGTATTTTTGTATTACCTGGCATAATGCTACTTCCAGGTTCATTTTCAGGCAAAATTAGTTCTCCAAGGCCAGATCTTGGTCCAGAAGCCAAAAATCGTATATCATTTGCAATCTTCATTAAGCTGCATGCAAGGGTGTTTAATGAACCACTCAATTCAACCAACGCATCGTGAGCAGCAAGAGACTCAAACTTATTAGGTGCAGTGATAAATGGCAAACCTGTAGAAATAAAATTGTTTAACAGGTTCGTTTCGGTCACAAGAATAAAGTAAAAAAAAAAAATTGCACTCTATTCACACATCATAAATTACCAAATATACATAAGAGTACATCAATATTTGTCCATCCCTTTATGTTACTTTTAACCAATTGAACAATGGTCTCTCTATGCATCAAAACAAGCTTAGCTTGATGAAGTGGTTTTGGTGTATTATCATGCCCCCTGCAGTCTCACCACTCAATTCTTGCCCATTTAGGAGCTAAATAATGGTTTATACAGCCCTAGCAATGCAACCCTTACCTGTGACTGACACAGTCAGCATGGAAAAAATTGTTTCATTTTCAATGAGATGTTAACTTACTTTAAATGTTTTCTCTCCTGCTCTGTAAATTGAACTATAATCACACACAGGAAGCTCCTGCAGGGTCTGAGGCTATTAACAGAGCCCACGATCAGACATTGTAAATTAAACAAAATGTGCAATAAAGAAAGTGTAAACATTACTTCTCATTTTACAGGAGGATGTGTTTAACCCCTTAAGGACCAAACTTCTGGAATAAAAGGGAATCATGACATGCCACGTGTCCTTAAGGGGTTAAGAAGGTGATGCTGGTCATATGCAGGGAGATTTGACTAGGGCTGCATAAACAAAGTGATTTAACTCCTAAATGGCAGCGAATTGAGCAAATAGACTGCATGAGCATGACTGCTTCATTAAGCCAAGTTTGTTTTGGCAACTGTACTGTCCCTTTCACTTTTAAACAACTGGGAAGTAAGCAGTGACTGCAGAGGCATAATCTAAACAACAAAACTGCATCATAAAGCTAGAATTGCTTTGGTGCTCAGAGTATCATTTTAAGAACAAATGCGAATGGACTAGACACCATCTACCACAAATATATTTTAAACTCTATAAAGCTAAAACATAAAAGTACTAAGGTGTGCACAATTGTCAAATAGAAGAAACAAATATACACAAGTCACTCCAAAACAAGTGATGCAACTTCACAAAACTGTATACCTCCAGCAGCATCAAAAGCTAGCCCAGGACAAGAGTTCTAGGCTGGATAATTTCTGATCTATTCAAATTTTCTTGCACAGACATGCATTACATTTTCAGAGAGGTCATTAGCAGACGATGGATGTTTTAAATCTGCCTTTATCAGAGACCCGGCGCAACTAGGGATGCACTGAAATGAAAATTCTGAGCTGAAACGATAAAAAAAAAAAAAAAAAAAAGGTGTTTTTTCTATTTTTTTTAATATTAGACTTAATGAATTTAATTAATCCAATATAAAAAAAAAACTTCCCTTCTCTTTTAGTGGTCTCCCCCGCCCCCGTCTTCTCTCCCCCCCCCCCCCTTCCCCCCCAGGTCCCATAGTGTTCTTCCCCCCCGTTTTTGGCAAATTTGACCCGCTTTTGGCAGTTGAAATTTCGGTGCATCCCTACAAACCACTAAAATACGGTTTGCCCCTTTAACAGGGAACGGCGCCAGTGTACTCTTACCATTATAACCACTACAGCATCCTGCTGTGATTATGTTGGTTGGAATACATATTTAATTCTGCTTAAAATTATATTTTAGAAAACAGTTTTAAAGCTCTTAAACTATGCAAAAGTCCTGTATATTAGAAAAAGAAAAAAAAACATTCTAGAAAGAAACATCAATTAAAAAAAGTAATCCTAAAAAAAAAAAAAAAAAAAAAATTACCTGTAATACTAGACACTTTTGCAGCAACTTTTTCAGCAAAACCAATCTTCGTATTCAACCCAGTTCCCACTGCTGTTCCTCCAGCTGCCAATTCGTAAACCCTTGGCAATGCACTCTTAATTCTCTCTATACCATATTGAACTTGCTGTACATAACCACTAAACTCCTATGAAACAGAAAGAAATATGGAATACAACTACATCAGGACTCTCAGATACATTTGACATAAAAATGCCAAATGCAAAAATAATGTATTCATTAATCCACAGAACAAAAGAAAAAAAAAAAAAAAGTTCCATGTTAGTTTGAGGAATCTAAGCACCCACATTACATTATATATTTTACATATTACATCTCTGTGAAGCCAACGGAAGCCAAGAAAAAACCACACCGGTTTTCAGTGATAGCCAGGGAGGTGCATCTGCCTCCAAATTTTAAATAATAATTATTCTGCACACCAATAGAGTGCAAAATATAATGCTTATTGCATTAAAAAAAAAAATGTTTTTATTAAATCCACAAATAGACATACAGCTTTGTGTACACTCAGAAGATACCAGTTCACTCATACAATAAATACCTTGAAACAAACAAAAAAAAATATGTCTGGATTTGAAGAACGCAGAATTTGTCTTAACATTCGTGTATTGAGCCTACTGTGCCTTTATTGTGGTATGTAACCACAATCCAGATTTTTCTTTGTCTAACTAATTGAGTCAAGGTATTTATTGTATGATTATCATGGTTAGTTATTTTCTTTACCTCTGAGATAAATGCCTTTGTACACAGACAACTTTATGTTTTGCATAAGCTATACTGCTTTATGATGGGACTATGTTTTGTGGCTTTAATAAAAAAAATGTATTTTGTTTTTATACAATAATGATTATATTTGTTAGTCTATTGGTGAGCAACTACATTTATTCTTCGCTTTTTAGCGTGGTGTAGTGTGGAGAATAATTTCTTATTGCACCCTAGATTTTAGTTATTTTCTATATACAGATTGTATGGTTCGTTTTCCTAAATATTGCCAATTATTTCCAATTATAAAAGTGCAGATTTCAAAATTGTCACAAATATGACCGTCTCTAGACACAAATCACTTCAGCAAGCTGAGGTGCTTTGTGTCTCTGGTGCTCCTTTAATCCCTTAAGGACACAGCTTCAAAAGCTTGTCTTGCACTTAAGGACATAAGCAATTTTTTGCTGTTTGTGTTCAACTGCAATTTGCATTTTACCAATTTATTGTACCAACACACATTATATACAGTCTTTTAATGGACAGAAAGGGCTTAATTTGATGTAACCTATACATACATAAATGCTTATTTATTATGAAAAAATACTATATATATATATATACATATATACATATACATATACATATACATATACATATATACATATACATATCCATACATACACACACAAAATACAAAAATTCCTTGCACTCAAGCTCAAATGAAGTTTAGAGTCAATATTTGACTATTACTTGCCGGGTGCCCGTCTTCTGGGGATGATAGTATAAACAGTGGTCCGGAACTGCACTCACGGTCTTTTAAGTTGAAAAAAGTTTCTTTATTTCATCAAATACAAAAATCAACGTTTCGGTCCACACAGGGACCTTCCTCAGGATAGACTGTCAGTCTATCCTGAGGAAGGTCCCTGTGTGGACCGAAACGTTGATTTTTGTATTTGATGAAATAAAGAAACTTTTTTCAACTTAAAAGACCGTGAGTGCAGTTCCGGACCACTGTATGTATGTATGTATGTATGTATATATATATATATATATTTGTGCTCGGAATTTAATACGTAATGGATAGTATCTGTAAGGGCAAAGTTGGTTGTGGTGTGCCGAAACCAACGTACGAATGGGCCTGTAAATGAAAGAGGGCCCACCAAGGAGAATGTAATTATAACAGGGTGTAGGTGGGTGGGGACAATCAACTGGAACGGCAGAGGTGAGTAGGGGCTGGGAGTTTTGATAGGGGACTTACTCCTCCCACAAATTCAGGCCTAATGGCCTTTCTCCTTGTGCTCGGAATTTAATACGTAATGGATAGTATCTGTAAGGGCAAAGTTGGTTGTGGTGTGCCGAAGCCAACGAACGAGTGGGCCTGTAAATAAAAGAGGGCAAAAGAGAAGTTCGAGAAAATACACACTTTATTGCCTTTTACATAACCAAGTTCCTGAAAGCTTGACGAAGCTCCTTTTCCGGTCGTGGTATATATGTATGGTATATGGAGGATTTCCAACGACCCAGTCTTTTCATGATGTGGACCGGTGTGTTTGTGCTAGAGGCTGATGAGGCGGCTCCTATGCGGAAGGAGTGCCCAGAGAATGAAGCCGGATTGAAACCCAGTTTAGCTAGTAGTGTTGACATGTGACGTGAATTTGGCCTGGTGAGCGGGTGCCCTTGTAGTGATAAGAGCGGAGAGTCTGGTAAGTGCGCGTGATGGGTTGACCGTAGGTGGTCTAGCGCCTTGACCGGACACCAGGCATTATCGGTAGGGAAGAGAGGAATTACAGTGGGGTGTTGTGAATGATTGGTTTTAGTTGATGGGATCATAAGTAGGTAGTGATCCTCCACCTTTGTGAGGTGTGATGTTTTTAGGCTGTGCGTGATATCTCCTTGACAAACAACGGTGAACTCTCTGGGTCTGAGAAAACCGTAGAAAGCAAGATAAATAGCCGACTTGATCACCAGGTTTGTGTTGGGAACGAACGGGGATTAGTCAAGTAGATTGCTAAGTGATCTGAAGATAGGCCCATCTATAGGTAGTCTTGTGAAGGTGAGTGGAACTGAAACCTTTAATATACCTTTCAATACCTTTTTAATGGGATATGATGACAAGAAGGGGGTGTTAGGAAAGTTGGTGAGGCTATGGTGCTGAACCCCGGTGAGGTAAAGTTTAATGGTGTTGTGAGAAAGTTTAAGATGTAAGTGGCAGAAAGAGGCAAAAGCCACCATGGTTTGTGTAGAAAAGTCGCCTTGTAAACCGAATTCTGCAGTGAATTTGTTAAATATGGTAAGTGCCCTATTATAAGAGATAGCTGTGTTAGGCAATAGTGCTTGATGAGTGAGAGTCCTAGCGTGATGCATTAGTGTGCTCAAACCAGGATACGTTCGTGAAATCGTGGTGTCCTGGATGGCTGGTGGTGAGCCGTAGGGAGTGCCTGGGAGAATAACTGGAATTGAGAGCGAGAAAGAGCATCAGCGGCCGTGTTGTGGATACCCGGGATGTGAAAACAAACTAAGTGAAACTGAACGGCTGCTGCCAGCCAGGTCAGCTTGCGAATCAGCAACATGATGGTCAGGGACGATGAGCGCCCTTTGTTAATGATTTCGCAAGCCGCCGAGTTGTCAGAGTAGCATTTCACTGGCTTGCCGGACCAGAGATGACCCCAGGTGTGTGCGGCCGCCACAATGGGATAGATTTCAAATAGGGTCTCCCTGAATCCTGGCAAGGCATCCGACTCAGGGAGCCAGTGACCCCTGAACCAGTGGTTCCCAAAGATGGCTGCAGCGTCTGTGTGAATGATGGGTGAGGAAGTGGAGAGAGGGGGGATAAACATGGCGATAATACTGTTCCAATCTACCAAAAACGTCCCCCACATAGCTAAGTCAGCCTTGGCGTGAGGGTCCAATGAAACAGAGGGCAAGAGTCCGGTACTCCGTGGAGCAGGGAAAAAAGCCTGGCTATAAAAGACCTTCCCTGCGGGATGATGCGCATGGCGAAGTTAAGGGATCCAAGAAGGGACTGAAGTTCCCTTCTGGTGCAAACATCATTCCGCAGGAACATATCTATCTCCCCTCTCAAACGGGTCAGTTTGTCGTGGGGAAGGCTAGCTCGGAGGGTAACAGTCTAGCTCTATCCCCAAAAATGTTAATTTAGTTGTGGGGCCGATTGTTTTGGATGGGGATAATGGTACACCAAGTGTGGAAAAAAGTGCTGTAGTACTGCTGATAGCGGTGGGTGTTTGTGCCCCTGCCTCTATCAGTAGGAAGTTGCCAAGTAGTGGATAACGGAGTGACACCTGAGGACGTTCAGAAGCAGCCAGCATAGTGTCTCAGCGAAAATATCAAAAAGTTTGGGGCTACTTCGAGAGACGAAAGTAAGTCGTGTGGAGAAGTAGTACTTTCCTCGCCATTTAACACCGTGAAATTTCCAGAGTGAGGGGTGCATGGGTAGTAATTTAAACGCCGTCCGTTTTGCTGAGCCAGGGGCGACTACCAGAAGAGATGATGGACTGTATGGCGTAGTCAATTGTTACGTACTGAAGTGAGAATTCGTCTGCAGGTATGAGTGCGTTTATGGTGGGAACAAAAGATGAGTGCGGTGCCGATAAATCAATAATTAACCGTTTTTTATTAGAATATTTGTGTACTGCAACACCAACGGGGTTAGTGCGCCAGGAGGAAAACGGTGAGGAGGTGAAAGGGCCGATCATGAAACAGTTAGTAATTTCAGAGGAAAGGGGAGTGTCTGTGGAAACTGGATCTTGACATGCTGACAAAAGATTGTGACATTCCAGTGTGCCTGTGGTGATGGCTACTATACCCGTGAGAAAACCCTGTGTGAACCCAGTGGTCAGATATTCCACCAAGTGCCCGCTAGGGTGTGACCTTAAGTAAAAAAAAAAAAAAAAAAAAAAGGTTGTTGACATTAATGTCGGTTAGTCATTTGTTTGGGGACAACCTGGCCGGGCACATGGTCTTGGTATGTGCCCTGAAGCATATGGAGCAAATGTGCAATAATCTACAGGCGCTGAAACTGCAGGAGCCTGCCTTTAAATTATTGCACACCTGCGCTTTGCCTAAAAAGGAGATGGGCCTACCCAGCTTGTCACGTAGACCACCCGCTGGTTTGTTGTGAGGGATGAAAGTGGGATGTGGGAGTGGAGGTGGTAGGATCTGCTTCGGAAGGACATACGTCCGCCGTATGGAATGTGGAGTTACATATGGCACAAGACGGGGCCCTGAGACCAGCGAAGTGGCGACAATAGTTCTGTATCCATCTGACACCAGTTAATTCTGACATTAAACTGTTTCAGATGGGTCGCCGCCTTCGCTGATACTGACTTATGATAGTCGTAGAAAGAGGAGCCCCCGTACTTGACGCCTAGATCCACCACCTTGTGGAGGTAGAGGTCTGACTCCTCTTCTGTGGGGATACACCGTGCAGATGACATCACGGTATATCCCGAAGGCTACCACGAACTGGGGGATTGATAGTTTTTTGTTAAGCCTGGGGTCTCTCGTCTTAAGCACCACTGAATTGTCCCCGTAATTGTATGCCTTGTTCTCCAGTATGTCCTGGGAAGCTATGAGCAGAGACACCAGACACACGTCCTTCCCGTCTAAGATTTCTTTCCTGATGGAGTCTGGGACGGAGTGAGCTGGTGACTCGAAAGGTGCTATAGATGTGGCTGGTACTGGAGAGGGGAGTATGGGGGGGCATGGTGGTACAGCGGGGACAGCCGGGGGTGGAGACTGGGAGGCCCGGGGTATTACCTGGGGAGGCGATGGCGCTCTCCACCTTCGATAGCCTGCTATTAAGAGTCCCCTAGGTTTTTAGGCCCGAACGGAGGGAAATAGCCGAACGCTATTTCCCTCATTAGCTTACGTGAGCGTGCCGGTCTCTTGACCGGAAGCCAGGTGTCGCGACCGGGAGGAAAACGGGTGGCAGGGCCGCAGAACGGACGGAGGATTTCGCTGAACCTCTTGCTGCAGGAGACTGAAGCTGTTTGGTGGGAAGCTCAGACCGGAAGTGCTGGTTGCTATGGGTATAGACAATCAACTGGAACGGCAGAGGTGAGTAGGGGCTGGGAGTTTAAGTAGGGGACTTACTCCTCCCACAAATTCAGGCCTAATGGCCTATCTACATATATATATTTACAGTTTTTGCAATAATAATGTTTGCATAATTAGTGCAGGTTAACCCCTTAAGTACCGGCCTGTATTTGCGATGTTGTACGTTATGGACCAGAACAGTTTTGACACTTTTGTGGTGTTTGTGTTTAGCTGTAAATTTCCTCTCTCTCATTTACTGTTCCCATACAAGTTATACATTGTTTGTTTCAGGACAAGAAGGGCTTTTCTTAACATACCATAATTTGTATCATGTCATATTTTATTTAAAAAAAAATAATAAAATATAGTGAAAAATTTAAACAAACAAACAAACAAAAAAACACATGTTTTTGGACTTTTACTTGAAAAATCTTTTACTTATCTACAAAAGCTAATGAAAAAATAACTGCTAAATAGATTCAAAATGTTGTCCCGAGTTTAAAAACACCCAGTGTTTACATGCGTTATTGCTTTTTTTTTGCACGTTATAGGCCTATAAATACAAGTAGGAAATTGCGGTTTCAAAAAATAAAAATAAATAATATATATATATATATATACACACACACATATACATACACACACACACACACACACCGTATATACTTGAGTATAAGTCGAGTTTTTCGGCACATTTTTTGGCTGAAAAAGCCCAACTGGACTTATACTCGAGTCGAGTTTCAGGGAGAGTCAGTCATGCCGGAAAAGATGGTTGCCATGTAGACTGGCCGTATTGATGAGCGCGGGTCGCTGCAGTCCAGGGTTACAAATAACGTGTGGGGTATACTTCAAGCCAAGTGTCTCAGAAGGGCCCATCGGGGTAACTTACATGCAGTGTCCATAGGGCGTATGGTACCCGGGGAGCTGTCTTCAGGTGGTGACCGCCGCATAGGATTCAGGGGTTGAACCTCTCGGGACAAAGGGGTTGATTTTTGCCGGGTCCCAGGTCCGTGCCGGGGTGGTTGGTTGAAGAGGTAATTCCTGGTCGAGCAAGGTCTGTTGTATGCCCAGGGTCCGCAGGAGGTCCGGGGCTTCCTCTATGCCATTCACCAGATGAGATGCCGTGTCTGTCTGTACACTGATAGCTCTGGAGTTCCGCCAGCGGTAGGCGACACCGTGCTGTTGGAGCAGTGTGGTGAGCGGCTGAAGCGTCCTGCACCAGGCCAGGGTGCTGCCAGACAGGTCAGACCCCTGTTTTCAAACTGCATAGGGGTTTTACCTCGGAGGGCCGAGAGAATCGTCGCTTTTTCTTTGACGCTTCGGAAAATGATTATAGTGTCTCTCGTGGCCGTTGGTGGCGCCTTGGGAGGTTTCAGGGTTCGGAATTGGTCAGCCAGGGTGATGGTCCTAGCCTGTTCGTGTGGCAATATGGCGGCTATCATACGCCGTACCACCTGCGGCAGGTCGGTCTCGGGTTTCTCATCTGGAAGCCCTCTGACCTTTAGATTCTGCCTTCTCCTGCTATCTTCTTGAGCCGCATAGCGGCGTTCATGTATCTGGTTCTGTTTTTGCAGGTCCAGTACTGCCTGTTGTAAGGTCGTTAGGTCCTGCTGATGTCCCTGAGACGTTGTCTCTAGTGTGTTAATGCGGCCTGTCAGGCCCTGCAATTCTCCCCTGAGGGCTGTTACGTCTGCCAGTATATTCCTCTGTAGATCAGCCAGTAGTGCCTTCATGACCCCTGTGGTTACCAACTCCCCGTCGGTACCCGCTGGTTTGGCCCTTCGTGTGATGGCCGGGGCTGTCATGTAATCCTCCTCGGCGTCTCCAGAAAAATCGTCCGAGAAATCGGAACAACCGCCATGTTAGGCTCTATCGTGCCTCGTGCTTGCCTCCACATATCGCCGATCGTCCGTTCTGAGGTATGTTTGTCCGGTCCCGGCTTTTTATTTTTCTTCCCCATCGTGCTGTACAGTAGGGGGATCTCCGACTTCGTTGTTTGGGGGTCCGTTGGGAGTTTTTTGGGGATTTTATTTGGTTTTTTCGACGTTTGATGCACGGAGCTCCAGGTTTCTGCGACTGCTGTGTATAGATGATGCCTTTGAAGTTTCCCTGCCATTAAGGAGTCACATCACTTTTGTTTCTACTTATGCAGCCCTAGCTACACCATCCCTGGCAGTGACCAACACAGCCTGCATCTAAAAACAAATAGTTCCATTTTCAATCAGATGTTATTTTGCTTTAGACGTTTTTATCCCCTGCTCTGTAATTTGAACTCTAATTACATGCAGGATGCTCCTGCAGGGTCTGTCAAGCTATTTACAGAGCAGATGATGAGAAAATCTAAACTAAACAGAATTTGCAATAAAGGATTGTAAACAGACACATCTTTACAGGAATGTTTAGAAAGGCTGTGTAAGTCACACACAGAAAGGTATGCCTAATAATGCATAAACACAATGATTTACCTCTTAAAGGTCCACTATAGTGCCAGGAAAACATACTCGTTTCCTGGCACTATAGTGCCCTGAGGGTGCCCCCCCTATATAGCCTGTCCCTGCAGACTTTTCAATGTAAAAGCTGCCTTTTCGGAGAGAAGGCAATTTTTACATTGCTGCCCATTAACACCACTAGTGGCTGTCACTCAGATGGCCACTAAAATATCTCCTATCTTAGTCTACAATTCAGGGGAAGTTCCTCAAAATGACACTTTTAATTGATTTAATGCATCCTGAGGAGATGCGGATTGATAATTGATAATCTCAGCTACAGCTAACTAGCACGACGCCAAAAAAAATAAAAAAATATTCCCAATGCGATCAGAGGGGGCTGGTGACCTAAACACACACACTTGTCAGAGACAGACACACATACGCTTGTCAGAGCTTGAAATTCCCCAGTGCTGCCTCTGCACCGGGAGGAAGTAATGAACTGTTCTTCACTTCCTCCCAGCACACAGAGCTGCATGGGTATTGAGAAAGGAGGAGGAGGGAACGGGCTGACCAATCCCAGGTGCCAGGGCAAAATATTTAGTCGTCATGGTGACCTGGGATTTGTCGAGCTTTGAGCTAAAGGGAAAATGCGCAGTTGACACTCTCTGCCAATCACAGCCTCACTGCTGGCAAGAACTGGTATAACTTACCATACCTCCAGTTGAGGCCAGTACTATAGTTTGGACTGGCAAAATAGCACTCAACCATCAGAGCGCACACATTTGTACTGCTACAAATTAAAGAGGTGAATACCAACTAACTTTTTTCCATACATAGCGGGTCTGTGCTTCTAGAGGCGTTTTTGTGATTTTTCTCTAATTTAAATGTTGTGAATATAAGGATACGGAATTCTCTGCCTGAAGAAGTGGTTTTATCAGAGTCCGTAACGATGTTTAACCCCATAGTGACCAGACCGTTTTTCAATTTCCTTACCATGAAGGAACAGGCTCTTTTTACATTTCTGCAGTGTTTGTGTTTAGCTGTAATTTTCCTCTTATTCATTTACTTTACCCACACATATTATATACTGTTTATCTCACCATTAAATGGTCTTTCTAAAGATACTATTATTTTCATATCATAATTTACTATAAATATTTTTATAAAATACACACCTTTTCTAACTTTGACCCTCAAAATCTGCTGCGCATCTATAACCACCAAAAAACGCCTGTGCTAAATAGTTTCTAAATTTTGTCCTGAGTTTAGAAATACCCAATGTTAACATGTTCTTAACTTTTTATGGAAAGTTATAGGGCTATAAGTACAAGTAGCAGTTTGCCATTTCCAAACCATTTAAAAAAAAAAAAAAAAAAAAAAAAAAAAAACTAACGCAAGTTACATTGTAACACTGATATCTGTCAGGAATCCCTGAATAACCCTTCACATGTATATTTTTTTTTTAGAAGAAGACAACCTAAGGTATTAAACTTAGGGTTTTTTCACTCTTTTCGTGCTCTTTTTATGCAACCATTTTACCACCAATCTATGCCAAATTTAAAAAAGTAAAATAATTGGTTTTGACACACATAGCAATTTAAGAATACATGTACTAAGAACTTTAAGGGTTACTGCCAAAGAACACCCCAATATGTGTTCAGCAACATCTCCTGAGTACAGTTATACCCCTGTATAGATGTGTCTGGTTCTCTGGGGGCTAAAAGAACTTGGAATTTTCTTAGCTGGTCATCATGCACCCATGTCCTATTTGGGACATTTTTGAAGCCAGCCAGTGTAATTTATCCATCAAACTATATATTTTTGAAAAGTAGACACCCTAGTGTATTTCAAATGGTGGTATTTTAACACTTTCTATGCACTAATTCTACCACCAGTCTTTGTCCTTCATTTAGGTAGTAATTTTTTGTTATTTTTCACTCACATTGTACTATAAGTATGGATTCTCAGCTCCTGTTATGTATTACTGCCAAAGAACACCACAATATATGTTCAATAACATCTTCAGAGTACAACAATGCCCCCGATGTACAGGTTTTATGGGTTTTTGCAAACTAACAGGGGTGAATTTTAGGTTGTTTGCTGGGCCTTTGTTGAATTTGAGACTGTATAGCAGCCAGGGGAACGAAAATTAACCAGATCATAGCATACCATTTGTAAAAGTAGACAACCCAGGGTATTCAAAATGGGGTATGTCCAGTCTTTTGTGGTAGCCACTTGGTCACAAATGCTGGCCAAAGTTAGCATTTTTATTATTTTTTTCCATTTATTTTACACAAAAAACTGTACTTACTGTTGTAAACACTCATATTTGCGTTCAGCGAAGTCTCCAGAGTATTAAAATCCCCCCCCCCCCCCCATGTATATTATTGCCATTTATATAGCGCCAACAGATTCCGTTTTATGGTGTTTTGAAAAGGTACAGGGTCAATATAGGGCTTGCCCAATTCAGTTTGCCGTGTCTGTGTTGCCTTTTGAGACCATATCGTAGCCTAGGAATGCGAAATAACCCCATCATGGCATACCATTTTCAAATGTAGATAACCGAGGGTATTCCAAATTGGGTATTTCCAGTCTTATGTAGCAGCCACTAAGACACAAATGCTGGCCAAGGTTAGCGTTTTTTTTTTTTATATAAAAGGTTTTTTTTTCCCTCCAATTTATATTATATACGTGTGTGTGTGTGTGTGTTATATATATCACACACACACACGTGTATATATAATAGGTGTGTGTGTGTATACACACACTTATTTCCTATATATGTATAATATATTATAATTAAAGCATTTTATATTATACATATATAATGCATATGATTTCATTATTAGTGTATTTTGAGATATATGTGTATATATCTCATAGTACACTTATAATACAATCATATATGTATAATATACTATAAAATGGTTTACTTATTTTATAATATATTATACATAGGTTGATTCTATATCATTTTTTTTTTTTTACTTTTTAGCAGCCTGGGGGACTGTGACAGCTCAGACAGTCCCCCTGCGGGCAGCTCCTAGACTCCTATTGCGGCGATGTGATCATGGTGATCACATGGACCTGGAGGGCCGGAGCTGCTGCAGAGGGGCTGCTGGGGTCTCCGGCATCCCCCCCAAAACGCCGTCCCAGGTAAGTCCAGGGCTTCTTTTTGCCGCTGTTGTACTAGGTACGTCCGGGGTCCTTAACGACCGGGTTTTTTGTTGGGCGTACATGGTACGTCCACGGTCGTTAAGGGGATATACATACACACATTATATAATTTCATTCTAAGTGTATTTTGATATATCTTTGTAAAATAATTTTTAGTTTCTTTTAGAATATACACACACACGCGTATGACGTTCTATATGATATATATTTTATATATATACACACACAGATATATATAATTTTTTAATTTAATTGTATTTTATAATTTTTTTTTACTTTTATTAACTTTGTGATTTTACTTTTCGAAGTTCAGGCAGTCCTCCTGCTGGCAGCACTGTGGACACCTATGGCGGCCATGTGACTGCTATATTTTAGAGCGGTCATATGGCCCCTGGGGATCCTTTTTTGCAGGGGGGTACTCTCTGGGCTCAGTCCAGAGTCCCCCCAAAGAATAAGACCGATTGCCGGCGGGGGAACAGCGGCGATCGGTAAGTACATGGGGAGGTAGAGGGAGGGTAGGGGTTAAATGAGTATTGGTTTTTTTTTTTATTAATTTTTCTTTTTACTTTACTAATACAGAGTGTCTCGACACCTCGAGGCACTCAGTATAGACAGAGCATCGGAAGTCTGCTAGAAGGCTTCCGATGCTCTGTCTCATTGACGGGCTCCACGTGGAGCAACCCAAAAGTGATCGTAAGAAAAGTGCTTATCAAAATAACTTGTATAATTGGACACATCTGTATTTTATCAAAACTGGAACACTGTTAGATCAAAGTACCTGACCAAGAGTAAGCGGCACTGCATCTTGCGTATGAGTACGTCCAATTTTTATAATATTCTCAAATTCTTTGGACTTTAATTGTAAGGAGTCGTGAAGCTTCTGTAACCCAGGCAAAAGAACATCGTGTACTTCTTTTGCTGCAGCAATGTGCATTGCTGTAGGAAATGTATCATTAGAACTCTGTAGGGAAAGGGGAAACACTAGTAAATTTTTAAAGCACAGAACCACTATATTAACACAACCAAATAAACCTGCAGGGTATCTTTACAGGGAGAAAAACTAGGCATTGCATACCTCTGAACAGGGACCTAAAAATCAGTCCATCATACAGTCGGAAAATGCTAGTTACCAGATACCAATTTTTCTATTTCTTTTAGTGTATCAAAGTAGCGAACAGGATATGGTTTCTTGCTTTGCAAATGCCCATTAGTATAAAACAGCAAATCTATCCAACGTTTCAAGCACCTTCTCATGTGTTGCATTTCTCTTATATGCACAGAGCACACACCCAAAAAAAAAAAAAATAGAGAAAGAAAATGATGGATTGGATTAGAAGGTTTTGACAGGTTTATATTATTAGCAAAGACATGCACATAAAGGAATGATTATTAGTATGCACGAGGGAACAACGAATATTTGTTTTGCAGATAATATTGGCCGATAATAGGCATTTGGGCTAATATCTGTTTAAATTATACAGATATTGTCATGACTGGGGAAAGGGGGGCTTGTCCGCCCAAGGTGCCAATCACATTGTACTTCTAAAACACAATAATAAAAAGGAAGAATATTGGTAAAAAGTGCTCAAATCACCAAGTGTGAGTCACTCCAAATCACACAGAAAGTGTATAATGAAATATCGTAAATAGTATAGTGAATGTAGAATGGGCGGCTGGGATACAGTGCACACCATCTTCTGTTTCCAGCAGGTCCTCTACCAAACTCTCACAAAACCCTGGCCGTCAAAGCGCTGCCCGGGGTTAACATGGCAACGCGCTGTGCGGCATACCATGCTTGCACGAGTTGGATAGAGGACTTGCCAGAAAGAGAAGAATAGTGTGTGCTGGGTCCCTGCCACCCCCTAAACAATGTGAAACCCCCTGGCAGTCTGCACAAAGCCACAGGACCACCAGTGAGTGTAATGTCCTCTTCCCAGGCCAAAGGCAGAAATGGGGAAATACAATTTAAAATATTTTTTTTTAAAAGTACATTTAAGTAAGCCAATTAGGGGTTTACAATTGTTGGTATATGTTCCCCATTACTGTTAAGATGCTGCCATTTTACACCCAAAGGTCTATGTTGCTTCAGCCCCACACACTGACACATATTGTGCACAATCACCACACACTACTTAAAATTTATTTTAATGCCATAAAAAAAAAAGAAAAGATCACTACAAAAACCTTCCACCCCACAATCTTTACCACTCTTAAAGGATCATTACAGCTTCAAGATTGGAAACTTGTATTCCTGACACTATAGTTCTAATAGCTCTATTTAGTCCTTTTCTTTGAAAAGGCAGTGTTTACATTAAAAAGCCTGCAGGGACCTACTATACACACACACCAGGACAACTACATTAAGCTGCAGTCGTTCTGGTGACTATTGTGTGCCTTTAAGACTATGGAATCACAATCACCAAATGAAGTGATTAATCATGTTGCTAATAAGGCTGATAAAGGCTTGTAGCACATGATTGGTATGTTAGTGGGCAACAACAAGTTAACATCTGCTTAATACATAGCAAATCAAATATACAAAATGTTTAAATGAGGTGTACATAGATTTTTAAACATGAAAATATATTTTTTTTTAATATTTACCTGGCTTTGGTTAACATGATCATTAGGATGTACTGGCTTTTTACTTCCAAGTTTCCCTCCCATCATTTCAATGGCTCTATTACTGATAACTTCATTTACATTCATATTTGTCTGTGTTCCAGAGCCAGTTTGCCATACAACGAGTGGAAAATGATCATTTAATTTGCCAGCCGACACCTATTAACATAAGAAAGAAAAAAATATAAGTGAAGGGAATTTTTACATGGTATGCTCTTATTCTCAAGTATGAATCACTAAATCCACATAGGCAGGATGTGAAGCTATCAGGCAATTAAACCATATAATTGCAAAAATAGGAAAATAAACCGCACTCCATTCACTTACGACAGGGTGCTTAAATGAACCACGGGCCAGCACAAGCCCGGAAGATAAATACTAGTATTGGAAAAAGGTCCAGGCACTCCAATGTCTTCAAGCACCTTTATTCAAGCTTGAAAAGTTGCTTTGTTTCACATGTTCCAATAAAGGTGTCTAAAGACATTTGAGTGCCTGGATCCTTTTTCTAATAGTGGTATTTATTAAACCGTGTAATGTCAGGAATACAAAATGTATTCTATATCCTATAATGATCTCTCTCTAACACTTAAATACACACACACACACACACACTTTTACCTCCACTCCTCTGAATAAAACACACACAAAAAAAAAAAATGTACTTACTACTATGGGAAAGCATTGTAATGGCCAACACCATCAACACATCTAAATTACATATTATAGCGGACGTACGTTACCAATGATGTACAGGTTAGCAGATTATCACTCCTTGACAGTATTTGCAATAAATGTACTCAAATCCAACAATTGCTCATATTTATGTCCTGCCATTAAACTAGTTTCAAGCACAATAAGGACCCCCACTTCAAGTGCCCACAGTCTTGCCCAAACTATACTCCCATTGTGAGGCCAATAGGAGAAAAGACTGGGCACAACTTCAGGAGTATTGTACAAGGAAGATTCATTGAGCAATAAATATGTGTCCGTGAGAAAGGCACCAATATGAGCTGAATTTTCAAAAGATACCATTATTTTTATCATATCATATAATTTAATATATATATACACACACATACACACACACATACATACATACATACATACACTCGAGTATAAGCCGACCCAAATATAAGCCGAGGCCCCTAATTTTACCCCAAATACTGGGAAAACTTATTGACTCGAGTATAAGATTAGGGTGGGAAATGCAGCAGCTACTGGTAAATTTCTAAATAAAATTAGATCCTAAAAAAATTATATTAATTGAATATTTATTTACAGTGTATGTATATAATGAATGCAGTGTGTGCGTATGAGTGCAGTGTGTATATATGAGTGCAGTGTGTATATGTGCAGTGTGAGTGTGAGTGTGAGTGTGAGTGTGAGTGCAGTGTGAGTGTGAGTGAGTGTGAGTGTGAGTGAGTGTGAGTGAGTGTGAGTGTGTGAGTGCAGTGTGAGTGTGTGTGAGTGTGTGTGAGTGTGTGTGAGTGTGTGTGAGTGTGTGTGAGTGCAGTGTGTGTTTGTGTGAGTGCAGTGTGTGTTTGTGTGAGTGCAGTGTGTGTTTGTGTGAGTGCAGTGTGTGTTTGTGTGAGTGCAGTGTGTGTTTGTGTGAGTGCAGTGTGTGTTTGTGTGAGTGCAGTGTGTGTTTGTGTGAGTGCAGTGTGTGTTTGTGTGAGTGCAGTGTGTGTTTGTGTGAGTGCAGTGTGTGTTTGTGTGAGTGCAGTGTGTGTTTGTGTGAGTGCAGTGTGTGTTTGTGTGAGTGCAGTGTGTGTTTGTGTGAGTGCAGTGTGTGTTTGTGTGAGTGCAGTGTGTGTTTGTGTGAGTGCAGTGTGTGTATGTGTTGGTGGGGGGAGGGCATTTTGATTAAAATAATAATTTAAAAAATAACAATAATCATTTTTTTGTTATATTATTATTTAAAAATGTTTTGGTTATATTGTTATTTTTTTAATTATTATTACCGTATATACTCGAGTATAAGCCGACCCGAATATAAGCCGAGGCCCCTAATTTTACCCCAAAAAACTGGGAAAACTTATTGACTCGAGTATAAGACTAGGGTGGGAAATGCAGCAGCTACTGGTACATTTCTAAATAAAATTAGATCCTAAAAAAATTATATTAACTGAATATTTATTTACAGTGTGTGTATATAATGAATGCAGTGTGTATATGAATGCAGTGTGTGTGTATGCAGTGTGTGTATAATGAATGGAGTGCAGTGTGTGCGTATGAGTGCAGTGTGTGTGTATGAGTGCAGTGTGTGTATAATGAATGCAGTGCAGTGTGTGTATGAATGCAGTGCAGTGTGTGTATGAGTACAGTGTGTGTGTATGAGTGCAGTGTGTGTGTATGAGTGCAGTGTGTGTGTATGAGTGCAGTATGTGTGTGAGTGAGTGCAGTGTGTGTGAGTGCAGTGTGTGTGAGTGTATGAATGCAGTGTGTATATAATGAATGCAGTGCAGTGTGTGTATGAGTGCAGTGTGTGTGTATGAGTGCAGTGTGTATGCAGTGTATGTATAATGAATGCAGTGCAGTGTGTGTATATGAGTGCAGTGTGTATGTATGAGTGCAGTGTGTATGTATGAATGCAGTGTGTTTAGAATGAATGCAGTGCAGTGTGTGTATGAATGCAGTGTGTGTATGAATGCAGTGTGTGTATGTGTGAGTGCAGTGTGTATGTGTGAGTGCAGTGTGTATGTGTGAGTGCAGTGTGTGTGTGTGTGTGCAGTGTGTGTGTGTGAGTGCAGAGCATTGGTGGGGGTGGGCATTTTATTAATTAATTATTATTTTAATATTTTTTTTAATGTTATTATTTTTTTAGGTAACTATTTTTTTTCTTTTATTATTATTTGTATTATTTTTTTTATGTTATTATTTTAATATTTTTTTTTCTTATTATTATTTGTTTTCTTATTAATATTTTTATTTTTTCGTCCCCCCTCCCTGCTTGTTAGCTGGCCTGGGAGGGGGGCTCTCACTCCCTGGTGGTCCAGTGGATGGGCTGTAGGAGGGGGCTGTCAGGAAGCTGTAACTTACCTTCACAGCAGCTCCTGTCAGCTCCCTTCTCTCTTCTCCGGTGCGTGCAGCTCCCAGGTCAGCTCCCTCTGCAACTCTCGCGAGAGTTGCAGAGGGAGCTGACCTGGGAGCTGCACGCACCGGAGAAGAGAGAAGGGAGCTGACAGGAGCTGCGGTGAAGGTAAGTTACAGCTTCCTGACAGCCCCCGGTCCATGTCTGTATTATGGCAATGAAAATTGCCATAATACAGACAACTGACTCGAGTATAAGACGAGTGAGTGTTTTTCAGCACAAAAAATGTGCTGAAAAACTCGTCTTATACTCGAGTATATACGGTATTTTTAATATTTTATTATGCATTTATTTTTTCCGTCCCCCCTCCCTGCTTGATACATGGCAGGGAGGGGGTCTCTCACTCCCTGGTGGTCCAGTGGAGGGGGGCTGGCAGGAAGCACTTACCTCTCCTGCAGCTCCCTCCTCCTCCGCGCCGGTCCGGTCAGCACCCTCTGTCAGCTCACACTGTAAGTCTCGCGAGAGCCGCCCTATGACCCCGCAGCTCTCGCGAGACTTACAGTGGGAGCTGACAGAGGTGCTGAACGGACCGGCGCCGAGGAGGAGGGAGCTGCAGGAGAGGTAAGCGCTCTCTGCCAGCCTCTAGTCTGTATTATGGCAATGTAAATTGCAATAATACAGACATTGACTCGAGTTGGGGTTTTTCAGCACAAAAAATGTGCTGAAAAACTCTGCTTATACTCGAGTATATACGGTACACACATATACACATATATATATATATATAAATATAAAAATGAATATGATAAAAAAAAAAAAAAAAACCTTTTCTAACTTTGACCCCCAAAATCTGTTACGCATCTACAACCGCCAAAAAACACCTGTGCTAAATAGTTTCTAAATTTTGGCCTGAGTTTAGAAATAATGTTAACAAGTTCTTAGCTTTTTTTTTTTTTTTGCAAGTTGTAGGGCTATAAGTACATGTAGGGCTTTGCTGTTTCAAAATATATTTAACATTTATCAATAGTGACATTGTAACACTTATCTGTCATTAATCTCTGAATCACACCTCACATGTACATATTTTTTTTTTTTTTTTAAGTAGACAACCCAGAGTATACAATATGGGGTATGTCCAGTCTTTTTTAGTAGCCACTTAGTCACAAGCACTGGCCAAAGTTACCATTTATATTTGTGTGTTAAAAATGCAAAAAACTATTATGAACGCTAGCTTTGGACAGTGTTTGTGACTAAGTGGCTACTAAAAAAGACTGAACATACCGTATATACTCGAGTATAAGCCGAGTTTTTCAGCACATTTTTTGTGCTGAAAAACCCCAACTCGGCTTATACTCGAGTCAATTGTCTGTATTATGGCAATTTGCATTGCCATAATACAGACAGGGGCTGTGGGGGCTGTGAGAGATCGTTACTTACCTCTCCTGCAGCTCCTGTCAGCTCTCTCCTCCTCTGCGCCGTCCGTTCAGCACCTCGGTCAGCTCCCAGTGTAAGTCTCGCGAGAGCCGCGGCTCTCGCGAGACTTACAGTGTGAGCTGACAGAAGAGCTGCACGGACGGCGCGGAGGAGGAGAGAGCTGACAGGAGCTGCAGGAGAGGTAAGTAACGATCTCTCACAGCCCCCCCACTGAAGTGCCAATGCTGGACCACCAGGGAAGGAGAGCCCCCCTCCCTGCCATATATCAAGCAGGGAGGGGGGACGAAAATATATATATATATTAATAATAATAATGACATTAAATAATAATACAAAAATAATAATAATGAAATTAAATAAAAAAAATAATAAATAATAATAAAAAAAAATTAATAAAAAAAAATAAAAAAAAATTGCCCACCCCCCCCACACACACACACACACACACACTGCATTCATACACACACACACACACTGCATTCATACACACACACACACTGCATTCATACACACACACACGCGGCACTCACACACACGCGGCACTCATACACACGCGGCACTCATACACACGCGGCACTCATACACACGCGACACTCATACACACACGCGACACTCATACACACACGCGACACTCATACACACACGCGACACTCATACACACACGCGACACTCATACACACACGCGACACTCACACTGCATTCATACACTCACACTGCATTCATACACTCACACTGCATTCATACACTCACACTGCATTCATACACTCACACTGCATTCATACACTCACACTGCATTCATACACTCACACTGCATTCATTATACACACACTAAGTAAATATTCAATTAATATATTTTTTTAGGATCTAATTTTATTTAGAAATTTACCAGTAGCTGCTGCATTTCCCACCCTAGTCTTATACTCGAGTCAATAAGTTTTCCCAGTTTTTTGGGGTAAAATTAGGGGCCTCGGCTTATATTCGGGTCGGCTTATACTCGAGTATATACGGTACTCTATTTGCAATACCTTGGGTTGTCTTTTGCAAATGGTATGCCCTCATGGGGGTGATTCTCATCCCTGGGCTACCATATGCTCTCAAAGGCAACATAACCAAACTGGCAAATTTCAATGTGAAAAAACAGAAAATCAAGCCTTATATTTGACTCTAACTTTAGAAAACACTATAAAACCTGTACATGGGGGGTACTGTTCTACTCGGGAAACTTCGCTGAACACAAATATGAGTGTTTCGAAACAGTAAAACATATCACAACAATGATATCAGTGAAAGTGCCGTTTGGGAGTGAAAAATGCAAAAAACTTCACTTTCACTGACAATATCATCGCTGTGATAGGTTTTATGGTTTTGAAATACTAATATTTGTATTCAGCAAAGTCTCCCGAGTAAAACAGTACCCACCATGTATGTACAGGTTTTAGGGTGCTAGCAAATTACATTCTCTGGACTTTCTGCCTGGGATGTCAGGCACGTCCCTCAAATTGCAATCAATAAAATGACTTAATTATGTAAAAATATTACATAAATATGCACGTAGAATTTAAATATATACACATTTATATATGTGAAGTCTACATGTATATTTATGAAATTATGGATATATATATTTTCATTCTAAGTGTATTTTGATATAAATATATATATATATTAAAATATAAAGGAAATAATGTCAAAATATTAAAAATATATATATATATAAAACATTTTTTTAATTAACCTTTTTTTATTTTTCAAAAGCAGGGAGACTGTCAGTTCAGGCAATCCCCCTGCATGTGGATGCATTGACTGCTGTTGCGGCCATGTGACCGCTCTTTCAGAGTGATCACATGGCCCAAGGGGTCCTAATTTGCCGAGGGGGGACTGTCTGGGCCGTCAGGCAGTTCCCCCAGACCGGGAGCAACACCGGTGATCGGGTAAGCAATAAGGAATGCCACGGATGTACTAGGTACGTCCGTGGTCCTTAATAACTTAATGGCATTGTCATACAGCAGTGGCCATCAGTGTATAGAGGGCCCATCCAATAGTTGCCACATATAAAAAGTTTGAGGGAAAAAAAAAAAAAAACATTCAGATTAACAATTCTCTTACCTCGTCAGCAGCTTTGATTATATAACTGGCAATTTTGGGATCAAGTCCATAGTCCTGATTAACTTCAGCAGCAGCCCTTTTTAATATTCCAAATGCTCTTATAACAGGAATCTAAATATAAAATCGAGACCCATGAACTTCAATATTCAAAGCTTTTATGCAATTCATTAAAACATTTAAAAAATAAGTAAGTTACTTTGTGTGTGCAATGTTAGCTTGCCCAAAACATTGTCGTGGGCCAGACAGACAGACCCTCCGCCGCCCCCCCCCCCCCCATATCCCCCATGTCTTCTTTAAATATGTAGTAATTACCGACTCTTAACTCTTTCAACATACAATATGTATATATCCATCCACGGATGACTAGGGCTGCACTCACTTGTACATACATAGATTATAGGGTAAACAAAGTAAACAGAGTATAAGTCCTCCTCGCTAATAACTATAGAAGTAGTTGGAAGCTGCAGATTATCTTACAAGGTTTCCTTAACCTTGTGAGAGAGCTAAAGAAAATACAAAGGGAAGATAATTCACGCTTATCTGAAATCACACAGATATACATATTAAAAATTATACATATGTGTACGGTAACAATAGAGGCTTGTTGGTGGTAGAGTTTCTCAAAAGAAAAGGACAAAATAGAGAAAGCAAACAATCGAAAGCAATATAATAAAATATTTGAGGCAGTATATAGTGACAAATCGCCACTCACGCTTTAAAGAGCTATAATAGAGCTCTGCTGTTGAAGGCGTGGACGGTACAATCAAAGTCTAAGGATATATATACAGCAGAGGTGATTGTGTATTCACCAGTAGTGATGGTACTTTCTTGATAAAGTGTAATATGTGGATACACAAACAGGAATATCCAATAGAGTAGTATGTAAGACCCAAAAACTACATTCTGAAGTAATAGTAGGTATTTTAATAACATTTTTGAGAGCATTTACCTGCTCTAGTGTAGTTGAGCGTTGGTGATACATTCCCCACCTGGGATATGTAGGTCTGGAAGTGTGGGATTTAGGAAGCCATGGGTATATGAAGTAAATTCCAGCTAAATTCAAAATTATTAAATTTACAGGGATAAACTTTATTCTAAAAAGAAACAAATATGAAGCATAAGCCAAACCAAAATTAGGGTATTAAAACACACAACGCGTTTCATCAGAAGTGTGACTGGTGTTTGAATCAAATTTGTTTTATATACATTAATGTTTAGTAATCGATTATGAACTAAGTTCTGATCTGGGTTCCTAGAAGGCTTCCATTTAGCAAATTTAAATTTGAGGTAGTATCTGATTCATGATTGGTTATTCCAGCAGACTTATGTAAATCAAATGAGAAATTCCACTTATCTCATTGGGAAATAGTTTATTCAAGGCAGCTGTGATGATTTTGTAGATGTTGTGATAAATTTGTCAGTGAAATGTCAGTGCATGCGTGAAAACATCGGGTCAATGAGCATGTCCGGAAGTCGTAAATGTCTATATAGTCAATGCGCACGCGTGTCATGATATTCTTTGCGCATGCGTCAAAGATATCAACAGTCTATTAAGGATTCCAGACGGAAGAGGACTTGTCGCAATCGATATTGGTGGCATATACAATACAAAATCATGATCGCAAATATAAACACAAATGGAACATAATAGTTGGAGCAGCAAAGAAAAATATATAAAAAAATACACAAGAGGATACATATAAAAATACTAACAAGAAAAGTAGATGATTGTTCAATGCAGATCTGTAGATGTATACACGAACAAATGTGGGGTAGATATAATGGTAAAAAAGTATTGTAATTATAAAAAAATATATATATATTATAAAAGATTTATATTATTCCTAGCAGGGTGGACGTGCTGCACGATAGCTCCTGCAAACCAGCCACTAAAACGGGGGAAATACCCCAACTCATCGCACGCACACCGCTGGGAAGGTGACTACAGAGTGGGGGAGACCCAGGAAAACGTTTTGATACCAAACTTGTACCCGCAACTCACCGGGTCCCCACGATTCCAGCTTGAGGCCTAACTGCGATCGAGCCAGGGAGAGGCGGCCACTCTCCTGGTTGGTAACCTTGCAGATGACAACCTCACTGTACTCATCTCTAACATCTCCCCCCCCCCCCCCGCGGACCGGCAGGGGTCATCCCGGTCCTCGCTGGGGACGATCACCCCCACACCACGGCCAGCACAAGCGACAATGCCTAAAGCGAGATGAAGCAGCCCAGGCCCAAACAAGATGGCGGCACAGACACAGTCTACAAGGAACCGCACACTCAACAAGCCTCCCAAGCGCACGGGGGAGTTCTATGACAGGCTATGTGCCAGTCTGTGGACTGAGTTTCACACCCGGAGACAGGCCTTCAAGAGGGCGATAAAAGAGGTGGTGGCATGGATCCCCCCGGAACACGGCGCCAAATAGGCGGGAATCCCCCTCAAGCCTCCAAAACAGTCCCTCGACAGAGCAGAAACCAAAGACCTGCACGGAGGGCAATAGCGCCAGGTCCCAGAGGCGCCAGCACCCACACCCTCATGCCTCAGAAGGTGACTCGCCAACAAGCACGACCTGCTCGCCCCTCAGCAGCTCAAACAACTCACATCAAGCAGAGCGCTGCCCCACATGCGAGAACCCATAGTGCCGGCCGCGACGCTGACAGGGAGACGGCAAGGCACCAGCTGTAGACACAGGCGGAGGTCCCCCACACAGCCCAAGGGAGGGAGAGCATGGACTATTGGGCGAGAGGAGCTACCACAGAGACCCTCACAGCAGGACTTTGTGCTGAAGCACCAGAGCAACCGACACCACCAAACCGCTCGCGACACCGTTCGCCCACACAGAGCAAGACAGGGGAACCCCCACAAAAGACTGTCACACCAACGACGGGAATACACCAAAGTGTACATCTTAAAGAAGGTACAGAGGGGAATCCCCCCAGAGCAAGTTCCCACCTGCCGATCCAATGCAAGCCGGGATAGCCAGCAATATACCACATGGCTGCGGGACTCTGTGCATCCCCCAGGCAGGCATTGGTTAAACTGTACCCCACCGCAAAAACGCTTTTGTCACCCACTGTAACCAAGAGACTTGGCATACATCTACACTGAAACGATCGCTACCCTGCCTCTACTCACTAGTTATTTTCATGTGTCGCAGTTGCGCTACTATAGCTCTAAGTGCCTGCTTTTACTTATGCTGGTTATATAATCAATCTATAACCAACTAAAGCTACTGTTAAACGCCTCATGTGTTGTGCAGTAAATCCAATATGCTAACCTAATACTGTTTAAACACATACAGGTCGAACGCTGGCACAACTATATGTCAAAACATTAGACAATACACACTCGTTAGCTCACATTAAACATTCAATGTAAATCTTACCGTCTAGATGCATGTCTAAGCTTGAATTTATAACTGTTTAACCCACGATCTCTAAGATCTAAGAGAATTGAAATAGTGGGCAATTCTCGACTCATTATTATCATCATCCCATAAATATCCCCACAATATATATGATTCAATTTTTTTTATATATATATATATATACACATATATACATACACACATATATACATACACACATACATATATACATACACATACATACATATATACATACACACACACATACACACACATATAAAAATACCAAATAAGAAAATACCAAAAAATGTATTCGCCAAAGAGATATTCACCACGTAAACACTACTCACCAAAAAAAAAAAAGTACATTCTCAAATCTCCCAAGCATTCAGGAAAGAAAATGTCTTATGACAAAAAAAAAAAAAAAAAAAAAAAAATAGATATATTCACGAACGACAATACACATTTCACAATGAAAATCCAAGAATAACAGAAAAAACTGATTGCAACTTAAAGCGGCACTGTCATGCCGAACTTACCTTTCCCCAATCGATTCTTCTTCTCTCCAGCTCTCAGGATCTGTTCTTCATTTCTTCCTGTCTGCTCTAGTTTTCTTTAAAACTTAAGAAAAAGTAATTTTCCCATGATCCATAGCTTTTCTCCCTGTTCCCACGATGCCTCCTGTCAGTATTGCCGAACGTCCTGTCACTTAGACAGGACGCCTGCAAAACTGCCGAACTGCGTTCTAACAGTTTCTCCATTCGTGTTAGAACGCAATTCGGGACTTTGTTCGTATCGGAATTTCATTTAAATGAATGAAACTCCGATCCTATTCATTGCCGCGGCTGCGTCTTGCAGCCGCTTAGTAGATAGCGTGCCAATACTGTGGGAATTAGGGAGTTATCTACTAAAGATTACTTGGTATCAATAAATTTAGCCCCTACTCGCTATACCGTGAGTAGGGGCGTGTCTAGTAAGCAGTGAGCAGCCTGTGGCTGCTCACTGTAAAAAAAAAAAAAAACTATTGCCCCTACCCCTGTGTGGCGGGTGGGGGCCATAAAGATAATGAGATGGGGGGGGGACCTTCTGTCCTCCCCCCCGGCCCTCACCCCTGGGCGGCGAGTGGGGGCCATAAATTACAATGAAGGGGTGACATACTGTCCTACCCACCCCTGCCCGACACCCCCAAACCAATCAGAGTGCTCTGTGTCATTTTACACAGCGTGGAAAAGTTCTTTTGAATTTTCCCACGCTGTGTAAAATGACAAACAACACTCTGATTGGCTTAAACCAACCAGAGTGTTCTTAACCTAATGCGGGGCAAGGCTTTATAAGCCTTACCCCGCCCTGCAGAGCTCAGTCTGCGCGGAGCCCTCCATGGGTGAAGATGGATTAATTTTGTTAGCGTCATGTTTTTTCTTTTTCGTCTTTTTTTTTACGCTCTGGTTTATTTTATTTTAAGTTCGACGGGTATGATGGTTTTTTATTTGGCCTTTTTTGGGGCTGAAAAATGAAGATAAAAAAAAACAAAAAAAACACGTCAAATGGTAAGTTTAATTTTTCTTTACAGGTTAGTTATTTTATTCCCCCCCCCCTCACTATTTTTAGGGTGAGGGGGGAAGGTAGGGGGTCACTTTTTTTTACTTGGTGGGTGACTAGGGGCTTAGGGTCCCCTAGTCACCTTTGATGGGGGGGAGGGGAATTTGTCATGGGGCCGGGGGGGGAAGGACAGTAGGTCGTCCCCCCCTACCCCACAGGGGTGGGGGCCGGTGGGTGGAGGACAGTAGGCCCCCCCATTGTAATTTATGGCCATCACCCATCGCGCAGGGTTGGGGGCCTGTGGGGGGAGGACAGTAGGTCCCCCCCCTCATTATCTTTATGGCCCCCATCTGCCGCCCAGTGGTGGGGGCCAGGGGGGAGGACAGTAGGTCCCCCCCCCCACTCATTATCTTTATGGCCCCCACCACCGCTCAAGGGTTGGGGCCGGGGAGGAGGACAGTAGTTTCCCCCCCCCCATCTTTATGGCCCCCACCCACTGCCACAGGCTGCTCACTGCTTACTAGACATGCCCCTACTCGCAGTATAGCGAGTAGGGGCAAATTATTTACTAATACTAAGTAATCTTTACTTGGTATTAGTAAATGTGGCTGAAAGACCAATTTAGATCTTTCAGCCTTTTAGTAGATAGCTCCCTAATACCGTGGGAATTAGGGAGTTATCCTCTAAGCGGCTGCAAGATGCAGCCGCGGCAATGAGTAGGATCGGAGTTTCATTCATTCGAATGAAATTCCAATACGCACAAAGTCCCCAATTGCGTTCTAACACGAATGGATAAACTGTTAGAACGCAATTCGGCAGTTTTGCCGGCATCCTGTCTAAGTGACAGGACGTTCGGCAATACTGACAGGAGGCATCGTGGGAACAGGGAGGAAAGCTAAGGATCATGGGAAAATTGCTGGGACCACCAGAAACGAAGCACACTTTACTCCTCCGCTGGTCACTGCGTAGGAAACCTCCATAAGAGAAATAGTCTCTACGTTTTCTTAAGTTTTAAAGAAAACTAGAGCAGACAGGAAGAAATGAAGAACAGATCCTGAGAGAGGGAGAGAAGAGGAATCGACTGGGGAAAGGTAAGTTCGGCATGACAGCGCCGCTTTAAAATAAGTTGATCCACCCCTTGTAGTGAGACCAAAAACATACAGACATACTTCTAATCAAACTCCTTCAAAATCAAAAGACAATAATGAAAGTAAATATGCATGGGACAAAAGAAAGGAGACACACAGTAGAACATATATTAGACAAGACAAAGAAACTCAGTACATCTGATGATCCCATTAGAAACAACAGATATTGTCATTTTCAGAACAAATTGACGAGACCTCTTTTTTAGAGATCCCATCAAACAGAGAGAGACAATTAGACCATCTAACTCTCACCCCAAAAAAGAGCAAAAAGATTTTTTTTTTTTTAATTCTTTATTTTTGTAGTGCATATATTAATCACAGGCATACATATGTACCCCAACGACAATCCATATGCAGGTTCCAAGACATTAGTCACAGTGGGGAATAGATAAACAATGCACTTTTTTTTGTTTTATAGATACATATGGTTTGACATCAGGTTGAATATAAACATGGCTTCGGAATAACTTGCTCATTCTTGCAATATGACATGCTAAAATAATTATGCATTTAACTTCGATAATCATAGATTGTTGCTCATAGTGAAAATACTTGTCGGTGTACATTAGAGTAAATGAGCTTTTAGTGCTTAATAAGTACATAGGCTTGAAACAGAAAAGCATAGTCAAAAGTAAAGATTGTGCTTCAACGCTTAATATGCTTAAAAAATGCTTAAGATATGCTTAAGGTAACCACCCCGTGTTTACCCAGTGGCAGTCAGGTGTGAGTCTATGTCAGCACTCAGGATGACCCCTTAGTGTGCAGTGTAGTACGTTGTAGCGTGGGAAGATGCTTAGTTGGCTGCAGTATAGGTATGACCATAGGTGTGTGTAGCGGTAAGGTCACAAAGGTGAGCGTTTACAATGGTGGGATTCCATAGCTTATAGTATTGCCCCATTTTTATATTAAATGGACAGATATAAATCTGTCGTGACTGCCCTACAGGTTATGTGGATAGTATGCTGCATCAGATCCTACTACTGTGTTTGCCTCTAGGTGACAATGCTGCATAACATGTAAGGGTTGCAGGAGCAAGTGACAGAGGGAATTCAGTCATATAGCATATACAGGACAACATGGTGCTTATCTGAGTTCAATCTGAGAGGCAGGTTAAAAGACCTCACTGGATATTGTTAGGAAAGTCCATCTGCTCCCCCTCGGCAAGGGGGAGATTTTTCTCCCTCCGCCTTGAGTGGAGATGTAGCTGAGTCCCGTTATAAGGGTGGGTCCGGCGTATGCCACGCTGCCAGCCCTGGGCTCCGTATGAGCCAACCATCTGTGCCCACGGTTCCGGTTCCATAAGTGGCCGGTAACAGAATTCTTGGTTAGTGTGGTCAGTCCAGGTGCTGGGTTGCGGTTTGAGGAGTGACCTCTGGGGCTCAAGGCCCAGGAAGGCTGTCGTGGGGTCAGTCCCAGTCTTATGGTGCGGAGACTAGGCCGTACAGACCTGCAACGAGTGGTGCGGTGAGGGGGTTCCGCTGCTTAATCACCTCATGAGAGTGAGGTGCCCCTCTCTGCGTTGTTGCCTGTGGATGGTGAGTGCCGCCGTGCCCAATAGGCCTTAGGGTCGCCATGTTGTAGGGGGCATGTGAGAGGCCGTCAGGCTGGAGTCCTCTTTTAAGGTACCGTCTCTTGCTGGGCCAGCTTGAAGGTGGGTGCTTTGAAGGGGGTGGCTGATGTGGGTCGCTTCTTCAGCGCCTCGTTGCGGGTTTTGGCGGGTACCTTGTGGTGGTTACAGTTTCTGCGCCATCACCTATGGTCTCCGCCATCTTGAATGCTGTGTCGGATCAGGGTGGCCCTGAAGTGGCGTCCTGGCTGGTCGGGGCTCGAGGGTGAGGACCGGGATCACCCCCCCGGTCCAGAGGGGGGGAATGGGGCCAATTCCTCACGGGTCTGGCCCTTGGTTGGGTACCGATGGGCGGGATAGTGGAGCAGCGGCCGTCTGCTCCACTCACCGCCGGAGAAGGCCTCGATTGCGCCAGTGAGGGTTCACCCCCCAGGGGACTGGAGCCCTTCTGGCCAGCCTCACCCTGGGTCTGGTACTCTCCACCCGATTGGGGTTGGCGCTGCCGGTCGGTTTCTTATGCCAAAAATCCAGTTTCATGCTTATTTGTCCCTTGTTGTTTCAGGAGCTGGTCTGACATGCGACCGTCCTGCTCGGCGGTCTGGCCCCGCCCCCCAGGAATTTTTAATCAAATAAAATTTTAAGTGAAACAGAACTAAAGGTTTTTAAAAAGAGACTAGGGACTAAAATTTTTCCCAAAAGCTAAGGTTGAGAAGAAATTGCTCCTCATTACCCACTTTCCAAGCACAGGCATTACATTTAAAAGAGAAGTTTATACAAAAAGGTTAAAATCCAAACACTCTTGATGCCATCATAGAATAAATAAAATAGAAAATCTGTTTAAACCAAAAAAATCTATAAAGAAAAAACAATCACAATGCTTTTTTAATTTACCAATAGTAGACTATAATCATAAAAATGTGCACATATTAATAAAAAAAAAATAAAAAAAAAATTGGTACCTTTTAAAAGATGATATGCTCAATACAATTATTCCAGATAATCCCAAAGTCATTTTTAGAGGAGCAACAACTCTTAAAATGAAATTAACAATAAAAATAATACACAGAATAATCTTACAACACAATTTTTTTTTTTTTTTTACGATAAAGGTTTTTATAGGTGTAATTGTTGTGTAGCTTGCAAAAAACCCAAAGAAAATGGATAAACTCACTTTAATTTTCAAGTCAAATAATACAAAGAAGTATATAAAATTAAAAATGTTTATAACTTGTAACACTAAAAACACTATATATGTATTAGTGTTAAATATTAGTGTTATATATATTAATGTTCATGCGGTCTTCAGTACGGTGGCAGAACAACCAGACCACTTAAAATCAGAATTGGAGAACACTGCTGTAATATACAAAAAGTCATAAGTCATCATCTTGTTTCATCAAATTTTAAAACACACCGCAATAACGATTTTAGTTTATTAAAGTTCATAGGAATAGTCACTTTAAAAAAAAAAAAAAAAAAAAAAACATTGGAAAGGTGGAGATTTCATAAAGATGTTAAGAAAAAGAGAAATGGAATGGGTCTTATCTCAACACCTTGCAACCTAATGGTCTTAATGCAGATATCGATCTATATAATATTTTATAGTAAATAAGGTTTTTCTTTTATATAGGTTTTTAAAATCATATTTTTTAATATACCGTATATACTCGAGTATAAGCCGACCCGAATATAAGCAGAGGCCCCTAATTTTACCCCCAAAAAACTGGGAAAACTTATTGACTCGAGTATAAGACTAGGGTGGGAAATGCAGCAGCTACTGGTAAATTTCTAAATAAAATTAAATCCTAAAAAAAATTATATTAATTGAATATTTATTTACAGTGTGTGTGTGAATGAAGTGTGTGTGATGCAGTGTGTGATGCAGTGTGTGTGTGATGCAGTGTGTGTTTGTGTATGTGTTGCAGAGCCTTGGTGGGGTGTGGGCATTTTTTTAAATTATTATTTTAATTTTTTTTTGTTATATTATTATTTTATTATTATTTTTAATATTATTTCATTATTTTTTTTTCGTCCCCCCCCTCCCTGCTTGATACATGGCAGGGAGGGGGGCTCTCACTCCCTGGTGGTCCAGTGGCATTGGCAGTTCAGTGGAGGGGGGCTGGCAGGAAGCACTTACCTCTCCTGCAGCTCCTGTCAGCTCCCTCCTCCTCCGCGCCGGTCTGGTCAGCTCCTCTGTCAGCTCCCAGTGTAAGTCTCGCGAGAGCCGCGGGGTCATAGTGCGGCTCTCGCGAGACTTACACTGGGAGCTGACAGGGGAGCTGACCTGACCGGCGCGGAGAAGTAAGTTACAGCTTCCTGCCAGCCCCCCATCCTACACAGCCCCTTGTCTGTATTTTGGCGCTGAGAAGGAAGCTGACAGGAGCTGCAGGAGAGGTAAGTAAACGCTCTCTGCCAGCCCCCTCCACTGAACTGCCAATGCCACTGGACCACCAGGGAGTGAGAGCATGCTTGATACATGGCAGGGAGGGGGGGCGAAAAAAAGATATAAATAATAATATTTAAAAAATAATAATAAAATAAAAAATAATAACAAAAAAATTTAAAATAATAATAAAAATGCCCACCCTCCACCAAGGCTCTGCAACACATACACACACACACACTGCATTCATTATATACACATACTGTAAATAAATATTTAATCAATATAATTTTTTTAGGATCTAATTTTATTTAGAAATTTACCAGTAGCTGCTGCATTTCCCACCCTAGTCTTATACTCGAGTCAATAAGTTTTCCCAGTTTTTTGGGGTAAAATTAGGGGCCTCGGCTTATATTCGGGTCGGCTTATACGGTACTTTATTTTTCATTTAGCATATACAGATTAATATGGCGTGTAAACTACTGCTGAGTCAGAACAGGAGGAGGAAAAAAAAAAAAAAAAAAACTAACAAGAACCCCCTCACCTAATAAATGTTTATATTTTAGTTACACAATGTTTTTTGTATGTGTTTTTTTGTAAATCTTTCTTTTATTATGGCATATGCGTCATGGGATACAGAATAAAAAAGGGGAGGCGCAGTATGGGTTAACATAGGTTAAAGATAACGAGAAGGTATGTATTGCACTCCGAGAAAAGATTGCCATATTTTTTTAAAGTTGTAAAGCGTCATATAAACAATATAATAATACAAGTATGTTGACTGTAGTGGATCAAATTAGTATAACAAGAATAATAATGAATGCTTAACAGTGCCAATATATTAGGCAGATTTATCCAAGCAATAACAATCTATGTGAGAACACCTATGGTAGCAGCCTCTTGACCGTGTTAGCTCTCAGGGTTAAATATACAAATAGACATTTCATGAGTTAGCATAAACATGTAAACCTTTCTGTGGTGCTGTGTCATGAAGGAGAATGTGTCTGACAATAGTTACTTAACCCTTAATGTATTTTTAAGGTTCCAAAAGGCTGTCTAATGTTTGTATGAGAAACGAGTATACGACTGACTACTCTCTACCGAAGAATCTAAAGTCAGGTGTTGTGTCCAGAGGCTCAAAAATGTGCCACGCTAGGCGAGTAAAATAAGCCAAACATTTGTAGCGAGTGGGAACTAGCTAATTACGCTTATCTAGGCTGGAGGATAAATTATCCCGTGTCAGAAAGGCTAAGCAAGCAAATTCAACTGTAGTTGGCCGGTCCCAGATATGAGTCTACAGGCCGCAATAGAAATGATAAAGCATAAAATTACAATAGGGTCTCAACTTTGGTTGGTGTAAGGGTAGTAGTTAGATGCAGGTATTATGCACAAGCATGTCACAACTTAATTAGATGTAACTACTAGACACTACCATGAAACCATGTGTTATATGCGTCCGCTGGTGAAAGTTCAGTATGGGGTGTTCATGCCTGTCATTTGAGCCAGGCCCCCGAGAGTCATTGGTAGTACGCGGTATAAACCGGACTGCCAGTCCAGAAGGCTGATTTAGCCGATGCCGCTGCTGGGTATGGTCAGTAGAGTGAAATGTACGGCCCCATCGACTAGGGAGTACCTCAGGGCTGCAGCTTTATGCGGGTTGATGGCGGCCGCCCTCCGGCCCCAGGTCTTCACAAAGGCCTGCACCTGCGTTCCACCGACTCGGTTGCTCATGGAGGCCGGGTCGACCCGTCGTCGGGCGCCTTGTGAGGCCTGGGTGTTCAGCCGCCGCCAGCGGCGGGCAGGCCTCCGGCGGTGTGGTCGGTGCCTCGGAGTTTGACTCCCTGTGGCCTTCAACCTGGGAAGGCATTGTGGGCGGTCCACGGTAGCGACCTCCGGTATATGTCGGAAGTATTGGATGGTTCGTCGTGGTAGTTTGGTACCGCATCTCTGCCGCTGTGCGTGTTGCTTTGGGCCCTTGGGTAGGCCTTTAGGTCTGGCTAGGCGATTATGAGCCGGGCTTCGTTGGCTGGTCCAAGGTAAGGTCGTCGCCTTGTTCGGGCTTGTGTTACCCTTCCTGTGACTGACACCCGTAGTTGCCTGGGGTGTGCACGCTGGTTTGGTCTGTATAGCATTCGTTGTGCTCTGCGCCCTTTCCGAGATCCGAGCCCAGAAGGCATCAAGGATTTCGTCCCACTTAGTCAGCGCGGTGTTCGTCGAGTTGCCCACTGCCTCTATGCTTGCTGGCTGGTGCGTGGCATCCACCATTTTGGAGTCAGGGACTCCTGATGTGGGTAGTCTCTGGGACGTGAGTGTCCGCGGTGAGTATGCTGTGTGTGCCGGGATAGTCCCCACCGGCGGGGAGGGGGGGGAGGAAAGCTAGTGGATGGTTCCCCGCTGTTTTCGTGTCGGCCTTCAGGGCAGGGTGATCGGCCGCCTCACCCCGTCTTTCAGCTCTGTTTAGGCTAGTCGTGTCAGCGGTAGGCCCCATTGTTGCAGTCCGCGTTCACGGTGGCTCAGCTTTTCAAAAGTGGTCTCGTTTTGTGCTCTCTTGCATCCACTTCGTGGTTATTACGTTTTCAATCGATTTTGTAGTTGGGGAGTAATGATTATTTTGATATAAGTAAAGTTCCAGGCTGGAGCTCCTGCTGCACACGTCTGTTCAGCTCCACAGCCAGGCTCCGCCCCCTTGTATGTGTTTTTTATCCCATAATGCTTTTACAGTGTACTATACTGTCCTGCAAAAGCAGGGCTTTAAACACATTTAGGGCAGCATAGTACACTTACCTTGCACGGCGATACAGAATAGGGATAATAGCAGACAACCAAGCCTCTTGTTCTGTTAATTGAACTTAAAATCACACACAATAGACTGTTGCACGCAATTAATATTAACATTATAGCAAGGTGTCGGTCAGCCCCAGGGAGCCGGGCGGCGAGGGAGCTGTCCACTTCCTGCAGTTTTTGCTCTGCTGCCTTGCACCCTGTTGATATCCCAAGTAGAAATATCACGTCACTCTGGCCCTGGCATAAGTAAACAGCACACAAAAAGAGAGCAAGAAGAGCTTGAAAATTCCACAAACCCCACTGGGAAAGGATCCACTTCAGCTCTCCCAAAAGTAGAGAGACTGGGTGTGTCATGGCAAGGGTGTATAACTCCTTATTGCACTATGGAATATTGTCTTTGAAGCTGGGACCCCCACAGAGGTCAGATGACAGAAGGGGTAATGTAAATTGCATAGGAATGTGAAAAGGGAAAGATGTATCCTGTGATTAATCCAAGGCTCTGCAAGGTGTGAGATTCTACACACTTGAAAAGCCTGAATGTCTGGCTTCAGCTATATGGCCTGTACTTCTTAATTGAGGAGTCACTCTTTGCTTTGTTAATGGCAATTAGCCCTGTTCCAGTATTATATCCAAAAAGAAAAAAACATTAATATTTACCCACAGAATAACAATTAAGCCTCCTTTTTATTATATTTGGAATGTGACGAGCACCATCTTCTAAACAATCCCAAACATGTTTGGGATTAACTTAATCAAAGGGGAAGGGGTTGTGATGTCCGCTATATTAGGTCACAAGTAAGGTGGAATGGGAAAAATAAATTCGTAGGCGCAATTATTATTTCTATAGTAGGTACACAAGAGAAGATAGAGCCAAATGTTTCCATTTGGATTGATGTGTGTCTGGACTAGTGATGTACCGAACTGTTCGCCGGCGAATAGTTCCCGGCGAACATAGCGTGTTCGCCACCGCGGGCGAACACATGGGCGGTTCGATCCGCCCCTTATTCGTCATCATTGAGCAAACTTTGACCCTGTGCCTCACGGTCAGCAGACACATTCCAGCAAATTAGCAGCAGACCCTCCCTTCCACACCCTCCCAGCATCCATTTTAGATTAATTCTGAAGCTGCATGTTTAGTGAGAGGAGGGAAAGTGTAGCTGCTGCTGATTAGATAGGGAAATTGATAGCTAGGCTAGTGTATTCAGTGTCCACTACAGTCCTGAAGTACTCATCTGATCTCTGCTGTAAGAACAGCACCCCAAAAAGCCCTTTTTAGGGCTAGAACATCAGTCTGCTTTTTTTTTTTTTTTCTGTGTAATGTAATTGCAGTTGCCTGCCTGCCAGCATCTGTGTCAGGCTCAGTGGATACTGTGCCCATTTGCCCAGTACCACCACTCATATCTCTTTTCACAATAGCTTATGCTTGACATTTAAAAATATTTTTTTTTTCCCCACTGTAATAGATTGAATAGCAGTTAGTTGCCTGCCAGCTTCTGTGTCAGGCTCACAGTGGATACTGTGCCCATTTGCCCAGTCAGTGCCACCACTCATATCTGGTGTCTCTATAGCGTGCTTTTACAAAGAAAAACAGTTTTCCAGTGTAAGCTAATAGCAGTCAGTGTCCTTAAAGCGGGTGTGTCAGGCCTTCCTTCAGTGTGTGCCCTGCAGACCCCTGCCAGTGTAGTTTGACAGTTGCCACTCATATCTGATGTCTCTATAGCGTGCCATTACAAAGAAAAAACTTTTTTCACTGTTATAGATTGAATAGCAGTTCGTTGTCTTCAAGTGGGTGTGTCAGGCCTACAGCGTGTACTCTGCAGACCTCTGCCACTGCACAGTGCCACTCATATCTGGTCTATGTCCCAGGCAGGCAGCATTACACACATGGACGTACGGTGTGATGATGATGATGTTGTACCCGCTGCTGCTTCCTTTGCCGAGTTGTCAGATACAAGTGAAGCGGTTGATGATGACGATGTGTCCATGGATGTCACGTGGGTGCCCGCTAGAAGAGAAGAAGAACAGAGGGAAAGTTCAGATGGGGAGACAGAGGAGGAGGGGACAAGTTGGAAGCAGGGGGAGGTCGTTGCAAGGAGCTAGTGGCATAGTCAGACAGCATGCATCGGCACCCGGGGTCAGCCCGACAGCACGCCAATCAACGCATGCTGTGTCCACCACCAGAATGCCGTCATTGCAGAGCTCAGCAGTGTGGCATTTTTTTGGTGTGTCTGCCTGTGACAACAGCGATGCCATTTGCCATCTGTGCCAAAAGAAACTGAGTCGTGGGAAGTCCAACACCCACTTAGGTACAACTGCTTTGCGTAGGCACATGATCGCACATCACAAACGCCTATGGGATCAACACATGAGTACAAGCAGCACACAAACTCAAAGCCGCCATCCTCCTCCTGGTCCAGCATCTTCAGCCACGTCAACCACTGCTGTCCTCCTTGCCCCCTCTCAAACATCCGCCACTCCATCTCTCGCCTTGAGCAGTTCCCGCTCATCTGCCCACAGTCAGGTGTCTGTCAAGACATGTTTGAGCGTAAGAAGCCAATGTCACAAAGCCACCACCTTGCCAAGCGTCTGACAGTTGGCTTGTCCGAACTATTAGCCCGCCAGCATTTTTCGTTGATATGCATTTTTATTTCTTCTTAGATAACAAAAAAATTCTGAGAAGACATTGGCAGGACTATTCACTTGTGTGATCTGTCATGAATTGTCATTTGAATGTTAATTTGAACTGTGGGGCACAAGAACTTGAATCGAAAACATCTTTAAGCCAACTTTGTTTTCACTAAGCTTAATGAATAACTAACATTAACGAGTCGGATTAAACGCACTCTGCACTCGAGGTATGATCTGTTTAAATGACCCCACTCGGGCCCTAAATGGTAAAACGTTTCACATGAGCATACGAAAGGTACACATGGCAATTAAAATCAGAAAATATGTAAAACATTTTTAGATATACTGGAAATTAGTACACCAATACGATTAAGCAGTGTACTTTCTGTACTTTCAGGATTCATGTTTGCACGTTTTTTTTAAGAATTTGACAGGAATCTATTTCTGAAGTTGTTCCCCTCCTCTTGACACGATCAATGACCTGAGAGTCTCCGTAAGCAGGGTTGACCTGTTAGTCCCGTTTTCCATTCAAGTTGTGCATGATGTCCCGGCTAGGTTTCCAGGGACAAATGTTGGAGCCTCGGCGTTGCCCCAATATGGAGGGAGCGTGTAGTTTGTTGGAGGCTTCGATGTGAGTAGCGAGTCCGGGGGGGAGACCCAGTTGCCCCAGGATTCCCTCTGCCTCCTGCATGTTGCGTACGGTATGCCTGGCGTACGCATGGCGACTTCTCGCTTCAGTAGTTAGGACACGCCTAGCCAGCCAGCTTTTACCATACAAGCTGGTGGAGTCTGAGGCGGTCAAAAAATTTGTAGCTATTGGGACACCGCAGTGGAAGGTACCCGGACGAAATTTCTTTAACCCCTTAAGGACCAAACTTCTGGAATAAAAGGGAATCATGACATGTCACACATGTCATGGGTCCTTAAGGGGTTAAAAAAAAGGCAATCCCCAACCTGTACACTATTGTGCAAAAGGAAGTAATGGCATGTCTGGCACACAGTGTTGGGGCAAGGGTCCATCTGACCACTGATACCTGGTCTGCAAAGCATGGTCAGGGCAGGTATATCACCTACACTGCGCATTGGGTAAACCTGCTGACGGCTGCCAAGCATGTCTGCAGAGGAGTTGGTGACACCGCCACGACTTGCAGGCAGGCCTGCTGCCATCTCCTCTACTCCTCCTATTCCATCCTCTTCCATAACCTCCTCGGCTGAGTCATCTTCTACTGCTGCGTCTTGCTCCACATCAACGGCACCCCCCCAGCTCCCCAGGTGCTATTCCACATCCCTATTCTGCTCTGTGTCAGTGTGTATCAGGGGCTTTGAGGACAGGTGTCAATCCATACCTGCCAAGTGACCCTATGTAGGGGGAACAGTCTCTATTCTGCGCTGTGTCAGTGTGTATCAGGGGCTTTGAGGACAGGTGTCAATCAATACCTGCCAAGTGACCCTATGTAGGGGGAACAGTCTCTATTCTGCTCTGTGTCAGTGTGTATCAGGGGCTTTGAGGACGGGGAACAGTCTCTATTCTGCTGTGTCAGTGTGTATCATGGTCTCTGAGGACGGGGAACAGTCTCTATTCTACTCTGTGTGAGGAGGAGGAACAGGAAATGAGTAGCTCGGCATCCAACCTTGTGCAAATGTGGTCTTTCATGCTGTCGTGCTTGTTGAGGGACCCTCGTATAAAAAGGCTGAAGCAGAACGACATGTGCTGGGTGTCCACGCTACTAGACCCTCGGTCTCTATTCTGCTCTGTGTCAGTGTGTATCATGGTCTCTGAGGACGGGGAACAGTCTCTATTCTGCTCTTTGTCAGTGTGTATCAGGGGCTTTGAGGACAGGTGTCAATACATACCTGCCAAGTGACCCTATGTAGGGGGAACAGTCTCTATTCTGCTCTGTGTCAGTGTGTATCAGGGGCTTTGAGGACAGGTGTCAATCCATACCTGCCAAGTGACCCTATGTAGGGGGAACAGTCTCTATTCTGCTCTGTGTCAGTGTGTATCAGGGTCTCTGAGGACAGGTGTCAATCCATATGTCAAGGTGTCAATATGTCATGTCAGGTGTCAATCCATATCCATTGCGATTTAGGAATGTTAGGTGATTTCTGCCCTTTATGGATTAAAACCAGACTCTGCATCAACTGTGTAATTTTCCATGGAAGTTTTGCCATGGATCCCCCTCCGGCATGCCACAGTCAAGGTGTTAGTCCCCTTGAAACAACTTTTCCATCACTTTTGTGGCCAGAAACAGCCCCTGTGGGTTTTAAAATTCGCCTGCCCATTGAAGTCAATGGCGGTTCGCGAATGTTTGCGGAAGTTCCTGTTCGCGAACCGAAAATTTCGGTCTGGACACAACGGGGTGGTCACTTAGTGTCTTTATAGATACGCATTAACACCACCTCTGGGTGAGGCGGAGAATCTGGTACTTGCTTGAGGGGCCACAATCTAATTCTAAGCGAGTCACCATCTTTCCTACCAGAGACCCCCTGGGGCAGAAGTATTTATTTTTGAAGAGCTGAGTAAGTGATTAGGACTTTGTTTTTTTTCATCCCTTTTTGTTTTCATCGGTTGTTAGTATAAATAATTTTGATTGTCAACTATATTTTTGTATGCACTGACAGTTTTTTGCTCATAATAAATATTCCTTTATTAAGTTCTGCCTTTGTCTGGTAATCAATCACATTACCTGAAGTTACTAGTTAGTATTTTGCAATTACATAGATATTGTACTAAGTTACATTTGGTGGGTGTGACGAACTGGACCTCGTCACGGGTTCTTGGAGGGGCATACTTGCCAGCCTCTTACCCTGTGACCATGGCCCCTGTGATAAAACTTGGTTTAAAATCACTATTTGTGTCTGTTGGGACTTATAACAGGAACCATTCGAACTTTCGAAGTGGCACTTCAAACTCTCGAAGCGCCCTTTGACCACGTGGTGGCGGCCATCTTGTTCGCATGGACCAAAACCACGAATAGACTTCAGGGGGACTTAGCCGCGAATGCCCTGTAACTATTTTCGGCATGAACTATTTCCCGGTCGGTCTATTTCCCGGTCGCGTCACACTTAGCCGCGATTCTATGGAACTATTTTTGTAGGGAACTGCTATACAAGCTATAATCCCTGCTCCTGGGATTGCCCTTTGGATTACTATACTGGCTATAATCACTAGTTCTTTTAAGAGCTACACAGCTTGACCTGCTATACTCTCTTGGAGGAGAGGTTCACCCACAGGAAGCTGGATCCTGATCTTGGGTCCAGGGTGGCTAGAGGATGGCGAGACCCCAACCAAGCTGCGACGGTTCGTGGGGTCTACAGTGCTTATGGTGTCTGGTGTAGTGCTTGGAGTCCTCAGTGAGCACTAGGAGCATCAACTGACGGAGGCACCCAGTCGGTGTGGCAGGCGAGCAGTCACAGTGAGTTTTTATTATTGATTTACCTGGGGGACCAAGGCACCCCCGTTTATAAATTGTCTTGGTGGTGGAAGCGTTAAAATAGGAATAATTATATTATGCTTAAGTGTGGGTGGTGTTAAGTGGGATTTTATCATTATTTCTGGTCTAGTGCAGACAAATAGTGAACTTTAACCCCTTCACCACCACATCTACGTCATGCACACTCTTGTAATAGGGTGTGTTTGTGACAGGGTGTACAAAAAAATAAAAAAAATTGTGTGTGTGAAAAAATGTGTCAGTGTCAGTCAGTGACTATGTGTCAGTGTGTTTAGGTTACCTTCCCCCCTCCAAAACACATGAAAAGGTGTTTTTACTCATCTTTTTTCCCGATGCCATACAGGCCTGTCGTGGTTGGCCCTTCCTCTATGGCTGAGATAATCAGTTTTGATGAGCTCAGCCAAGCCAATGCTTTTTAACAGCAAAGCATTGCTTGGCTATTGCGCATGTGCGACAAAACACTGTTTTGCTTCGCCAATCAGCATCATTGAATTAATGCATCTCTATGGGGAACATTCAGCGCCTTAATGCAGAGTGAAGAGACGCTGAAAGTAGGAATCACCTCTATTGGCCATCTGAGTGACTACCTCTAGAAGTGTTACCAGGCAGCATTGTAAACACTAACTTTTCTCTGAAAAGGCAGTGTTTGCATTGAAAAGACTGCAGGGACATGATATAGACCGCAGAACCGCTTCATTAAAGGGTCACTAGAGTCACCAAAACAACTTTAGCTTTACTCAACGTTTCCCATTCGGCGCCGGTCACTGCACAACAGGCCCTGCCTCCTTGGCAGAGATTAGTCTTGATGATCTCAGCCATTCTAATACTTTCCCATAGGAAAGCATTTGGGATTCAATTGCGCATGCATGGCAAAACACCAATTAGCATGTACTTGTAGAGATGCATTGAATCAATGCATCTCTATGCGTGAATGTTCAAGGTATCCATGCAGAGCATGATCTATATCCCAAAACAATTGATCTTGTTAATTTTTATTTTGGTGGTTGTAGTGTTCATTTAATAAGAAGGTTAACAGAAGAGGACTACTTATAGAGTTCTGTGGTACCCAGCCTTTTCCTACTCTTCCAGTAAATACTCTTTCTGCATTATAAGCTAATGCTCAATTCACAAACAAGTGTTTTAATTTCTGTGTGGATTATTATTAAATGCCAATTACATCCATAGCAACATGCTGATCTATATACTTGTATGGACCTTTTCATAGAATGCAGTTAAAATAGAATTTGCCCTTTAGTGACCCAATATGGTGGTATCGTTACCTTCGTAAATGCTGAATCAATTCTTGGAGTTCCATTACAGTGGCTGAATATTTGTTTTATAACTTTGGGTGTCAGTTTAGACATTTTATCTCCCAATCTTTCTACAGGTGGGCTGCATATGAATTTTTCCTGCAGCTGTTAAATCGTTTGAAAAAGGTGCTCTAACCATGGAGACTTAGCAAATTATAAATATTTGTACAAATGCACCTATAATCAATGAATCCCATCACCATCAATTCCAAAACACACATACACCAATATCCATACTATGAGAGTGTGCAAAAAAATAAATGAACATGTTATTTTGAGCATCCTTGCTAATCCAGGCACATCTGCACATTACAGAGAAAATCTCTTATCTTTTTGAATTAAATTTGGAAAAGCATTACCTTTCTGTTACCATTTCACCCTTTCCTCCTGTTGGAGAATGTTTACATTTGGAGTTAAACTTTTTTCCATGCAGTTTAGCTGAATTATGAAGTTGTGTTCTCTGTGGTCAAATAGGTCAATCTCTGGCAAAGAAATGCACGCCACCATCCCTAAAATCTATATAATAATGCTTTAAATAATCATTGTGTGAACTTTCTGTTCAAAGTATACTTAAACATTGGTGCTATATCATGCATTAGAATAGCAGCAGCCATTAAAATGGTGTCTAGTTCCATATGGAACTCTCTGCTTCAAAACTAGTGATAACCGGTAAGGGTGTGTGGAAATATAGGCGTTTGTGAAATTAAAATGTAATAGTATACACACACACACACATACGCTTCAAAACTGACATAGCATTTGCAACTACTTACTGGCATTCGTTCAGTCACACCGCCGATTTTGAAGTTCATAGTGGAGCGCACAGTCTGAGCCCCATAGTATTTGTCATTTGGGACTTTGAGCTCTCCAAAAGTGTCAGATTCAATTCTATAAGGTTCAGTGCTAGCCTGAAAGGACAAAAAGGAACATCATTAAAACAATATATAACAAAACAAGAAAAGTTTGTTTTTGAAGGCAAATTGATTTATATATTTCTAGAGAAAAATCTGAACAAAGTGCTTTTCTATCTAACATTTTGAGAGTGTGTCTCTGACCACACTACTTGACCGCTACAAAAGCATGTAAGGGATTTTTCAACATCACAAAGAGATAGTGTAAAAAAATAAATAAATAAATAAAAATTAATATATAAATACATTTGGAAATTGGATGGCAAAGAGTGAGAATGTACAAACTGATTGTAAACATTGATGAAACTTTAGTACTTATTTAATCCTTTAACGATGCATTACATCAGGGCATGACAAATTAGCTTTGAATCCAGGCGCCAGCTAAAAAAGTTAGGAGACAGTTTTTTTTTTTCCCCAACAACAAAAATACAAGTCTTAACGGGATACTATAGTCATCAGAACCATTGTAGCTTAATGTAGTGGCTCTGGTGTCTATAGCCTGTTCCTTTAAATTTTTTATTTTTGCTGTTGAAAAACACTGTCTCCTAAAGTTTCTCCGATCGAGACACTAAAGTGTCTCCTATCTTTATTTAGCGTCTTCACGCTCTGCATTATGGAGGCGCTGAACATTCCCCATAGAGATGCATTGATTTAATGCATCTCTATGAGGAGATCTTATTAGTGCAGCATTTTGACGCTCAATAGCTTCCCAATGCTTTCCTATTGGGGGGGGGGGGGGGGAGGGGGGAGGTGAAAGGAAAGTTAAATTGCCATTCCCAGCTGGTGACCTAAACATACACACTCACAGAAAGGCAGATACTCACATTTATTATGAGCAAAAAACTGTCAGTGCATACAAAAATATAGTTGACCATCAAAATTATTTATACTAACAACCGATGAAAACAAAAAGGGATGAAAAAAAACAAAGTCCTAATCACTTACTCAGCTCTTCAAAAATAAATACTTCTGCCCCAGGGGGTCTCTGGTAGGAAAGATGGTGACTCGCTAAGAATTAGATTGTGGCCCCTCAAGCAAGTACCAGATTCTCCGCCTCACCCAGAGGTGGTGTTAATGCGTATCTATAAAGACACTAAGTGACCACCCCGTTGTGTCCAGACCGAAATTTTCGGTTCGCGAACAGGAACTTCCGCAAACATTTGCGAACCGGGCGAACCGCCATTGACTTCAATGGGCAGGCGAATTTTAAAACCCACAGGGGCTGTTTCTGGCCACAAAAGTGATGGAAAAGTTGTTTCAAGGGGACTAACACCTTGACTGTGGCATGCCGGAGGGGGATCCATGGCAAAACTTCCATGGAAAATTACACAGTTGATGCAGAGTCTGGTTTTAATCCATAAAGGGCAGAAATCACCTAACATCACCTAACTAAAGTGTCTCCTATCTTTATTTAGCGTCTTCACGCTCTGCATTATGGAGGCGCTGAACATTCCCCATAGAGATGCATTGATTTAATGCATCTCTATGAGGAGATCTTATTAGTGCAGCATTTTGACGCTCAATAGCTTCCCAATGCTTTCCTATTTCCCAATACTCACATACAGACACGCACAAAGACACACATACACTGACAGACACATGTACACACATTCTCTCACAATTTTTATTTTTTATCATCATTTTTTATCATCATTTGATACATTCAAATATATATACACACACACACACACCACAGATATACATACAGAAAGAAAACTAAACACCTATTTTACCACCCTCCTGTTACCTACCTAGTTGGGCACAGGATAGTGACTTCCCTGGGGTCCAGGGGGCCTGGGAGCAGGTTACAGTGAAGCTGCATGCGGCTGATGGGGAGTGGGCTGCCGCTGGTCCAGACTCCCCCTTCTGTCTCTGTATCTCCGTGCGGTGGGAGGAAGTAATCTAACTTAACCGTTTCCTCCCGGCATTGAATCAGCGCAGGGGAGTGGGCAGCCCTGCCAAATGAGGCGCGCGGTGAGCAGATATGTCTTAATCTCAGTGCCGGGATGAAGTAGTTACAATTCCCTTCACTTCCTCCTGGCGTGCAGAGATCGAGAGATAGGAGGAGGAGGGAATCCCAGGCGGGATTTGTCGAGCCCTGCATTACATAATTATTCTGCCATTGATGCCCTACCCAAGGACTGTTGCCCTGCTGGTAACAGAGGAACCCCATGTATCAGCTGGGGTCTCGGAGTATAAATGTCTGTGTGTCAGTGTCGTCTGTGCAACTATTAAGTATGTTCTTATATTTTCATTTTGGGACTTATTTTTCAGATTAATAGTTTATAACGTTTATAACAGGGTTCCAGATCATCCTTATGTTTTATTCTGTGTGTTACCATGCTCACTTGCTTCTTCTGATTACTACCTTATCTCTTTCAATCATCCTCACTACCCTTTGGCTCCATTTTCTCCATTTATTTGGCGCCCTTTTGCGCCTGTTTTCCGTTCTGTTTGGCTGTTTTCGTGAAAGAATTCTAACCAGTTCGGCAAATTCTTCACAAACACACGTTTTTCTACACTTGGCTTCGTCTGTTTTGCCGCGTTCGGCTACTTTTTATTCGAACAGTCAGTGCATTCGCCTGTTTCCTATTCATTACTTTTGTCTATTTATCCCACTGAATTCGTCTTTTTTGCCGAACGTTCTGCTCTTATCTGTATTTTGGCAGCGAATCTCGCGAGATTGCCGGTGGCCATTTCCTGACTTCCTGTCTCTCTGACTTTGTGCGTGTTCTCTTCCTATCTGCCGGTCTGGACCCTGGTGAGCTCCCTAACTATACCCTCCTAGGTTATACTAGTTTGGGGTGATTAACTCCTGCTAGTCTCCTCTACTCTGATTTTAGCTTTCTTCCATACATTTATACTATTTATATAATTGTAATTCTTTTGTTGGGGAATATCTCACAGCACTACCATGCCCAGATCTAAAGTGCCTGCCAGCCCCTCCTCCTCTAGGGAGATGGACATGCCCCAGGTTTTGGATAACTGCAGGATAACTGTCGGAGCTGTAACTTACCTGTCCTGCAGCTCCTGTCAGCTCTCTCCTCCTCCGCGCCGTCCGTTCAGCACCTCGGTCAGCTCCCAGTGTAAGTCTCGCGAGAGCCGCGGGGTCATAGTGCGGCTCTCGCAAGACTTACACTGTGAGCTGACAGGGGAGCTGCACGGACCGGCGCGGAGGAGGAGAGAGCTGACAGGAGCTGCAGGAGAGGTAAGTTACAGCTCTGACAGCCCCCCTCTCTCCCCCACTGAACTGCCAATGCCACTGGACCACCAGGGAAGGAGAGCCCCCCTCCCTGCCATGTATCAAGCAGGGAGGGGGGACGAAAAAAATATAATAATAATAATAATAATAAAAATTAAATACTAATAAAATAATAATAATTAAACTAAATAAAATAATAATAATAATAAAAAAATTGCCCACCCCCCACCAGGGCTCTGCAACACACACACACTGCACTCATACACACACACACACACTGCACTCATACACACACACACACACTGCACTCATACACACACACACACACTGCACTCATACACACACACACACTGCACTCATACACACACACACACACTGCACTCATACACACACACACACACTGCACTCATACACACACACACACACACACTGCACTCATACACACACACACACACACACTGCACTCATTATTCACACTGTAAATAAATATTCAATTAATATATTTTTTTTAGGATCTAATTTTATTTAGAAATTTACCAGTAGCTGCTGCATTTCCCACCCTAGTCTTATACTCTAGGCAATACGTTTTCCCAGTTTTTTTGGGTAAAATTAGGGGCCTCGGCTTATATTCGGGTCGGCTTATACTCGAGTATATACGGTAGTTTTTTACTTTTTCACACACAAACAAATATGAACGCTAACTTTGGTCAGTGTTTGCGACTAGGTGGCTACTAAAAAAGACTGGACATACCCCATATTGAATACCCTGGGTTGTCTACTTTAAAAAAAAAAATGTACATGTGGGGTGTTATTCAGAGAATTTTGACAGATAATAGTGTTACAATGTCACTATTGATAAATTTGAAAAAAATGTATGTTTTGAAACCACAATATCCTACTTGTACCTATAGCCCTATAACTTGCATAAAAAAAAAGCAAAAAAGCATGTAAACACTGGATATTTTAAAACACAATTTTGAATCTATTTAGCAGGTTTTTTTACTCGCTTTTGTAGATGAGTAAACGATTTTTCAAGTAAAAGTCAAAAAAACATGTATTTTTTTCATTTTTTCCATCATATTTTTTTTTTTTTAATTAAATTACATGAGATTTTATAAATAATGGTATGTAAAGAAAGCCTTTTCTGTCCTGAAAAAAAAAACATAATTTGTATAGGAACAGTAAATGAGACAGCGGAAAATTACAGCTAAACACAAACACCACAAAAGTGTAAAAAGAGGCCTGGTCGCAAATGTACAACAATCGCAAAAACAGTCCAGTCCTTAAGGGGTTAAAGAAAATTAATGTAAATAAAGCTCCGGGGCCTGGCGGTATTCACCCACGAGTACTTAAGGAGCTAAGTGGGGAAATAAGTGAACATCTGTATTTCATTTTTCAAGATTCTTTTGTTTCAGGTGTTGTACCGGAGGATTGGAGGAAGGCAGACATTGTTCCTATATTTAAAAAGGGTTCAAAATCCTTGCCTGGAAATTATAGACCTGTGAGCTTAACTTCTGTAACTGGGAATATATTTGAAGGGCTTTTAAGGGATAATTCTCAGGAATTCATTGGGAAGAACTGTTATTAGCAATAACCAGCATGGTTTTATGAAACATAGGTCATATCAAACTAACCTAATTGCATTCTACGAAGAAGTAAGTAGAAGTATAGATCAAGGTGCAGTGGATGTGATCTACTTGGATTTTGCCAAGGCATTTGATACGGTTCCTCACAATAGGTTAGTCTTCAAACTAAAAGAAATTGGTCTAGATGAATGTTCTTGGGTAGAACATTGGCTTAAGGATAGAGTACAATGAGTTGTAATTAATGGTACATTTTCAGGCTGGACAAAAGTGGTAAGTGGGGTCCCTCAGGGTTCTGTTTTGGGACCACTTCTATTTATAAATGATCTTAAAATGGGCATTGAAAGCCATGTATCAGTGTTTGCAGATGACACAAAACTTTGTAAAGTAATAAAATGTGAGCAGGATATTGCTTTGCTGCAGAGGGATTAGGCTAGATTGGGGGGACTGGACACTAAAATGGCAGATGCAATTTAACGTATGCAAAGTTATGCACTTCGGGGTTAAGAATGCACAAGCAACTTACACACTAAAGGGTAGTGAATTAGGGATAACCACACACGAGAAGGATTTGGGAATTGTTATAGACAACAAATTAGGCAGCAACATGCAATGTCAAAAGGAATGGAGCATTTTAGTTATGAAGAAAGGTTAAAAAAAAATTAAATCTGTTTAGTTTGGAAAAACGGCGCATGAGAGGGGATATGATAACATTATACAAATATATTCGGGGCCAGTACAAACCTTTATCTGGAAATCTATTCATAAACAGGGCTATACATAGGACACTAGGTCACACATTTAGGCTGGAAGAAAGGAGATTTCATCTAAGGCAAAGAAAATGTGTTTATACAGTAAGAGCAATAAGGATATGGAATTCTCTGCCTGAAGAGGTGGTTTTGTCAGAGTCACTACAGATGTTTAAACTGCAATTGGATAAATACTTGCAAAAACATAACATACAGGGATATGATTTCTAATTAGTGGGCTAATAGCTGCTTGATCCAATGAAACATCTGACTGCTATTTTGGGGTCAAGAAGGGATTTTTTTCCTAGTTTGTGGCAAAATTGAAAGCACTTCAGACTAGGTTTTTTGCCTTCTTTTGGATCAACAGCAACAACATATGTAAGGAAGGCTGAACTTGATGGACGGAAGTCTCTTTTCAGCTATGTATGTAACTATGTTACCTGGGACGCTTTGTGGGTGCCTTTACAGCCCTAGATAAGGCCCAATCCTCCATGAAGAGGGTGTTTCAGGGGCGGGTCTCTACCAGGGCCAGCAGATTCAGGGGTCGTCTGTCCGGCCGTTCCAATTACCATGCCCGTGGATCGGGATGAGGCTCCTACACTCAGAAAACACCCTACCAGGAGACGAGACAATAGTCTCCTTTCTTCCCCTCTCGCGGAAGACCATGGCGTTCCAGAGGCTTCAGAGGGAACCCCGGTTCCAGACGTCCTTACGGTAAGCTTACATCTACCTCATGTTTCTTCCAATATGTGTGTATGGGGCAGTCTCCGTAATTTTTTCCGCACCTGGTCAGCCATCACCTCAGATGTCTGGGTTCTGACCACAGTTCGGGGGTTCCACATCAAACTGGTTGACACTCCGTGTCACGTTCCCCCACCTCGCCCTGTTTCGCTTTCAACAACCGACCGACTGATAGACGTGGAACTAACGTCCCTCCACGCAAAAGGGGCGATAGAGCTAGCCCTGGTGTCCTCCACAGTGGTGATCAGCAACATATTCCTAGTGGAAAAGAAAGGCGGACAAACTCCGTGCCCTAAACACCCTGGTGCGCTATCGTCACTTCAAAATGGAGGGCATCCACCTCCTGCAAGGCTTACTCCTTCGGGGAGACTGGATGGCAAAGTTGGCTTTAAAGGATGCCTACCTGACGGTCCCAGTGGCAGAGTCATCCAGGGACCTATTACGATTCCTCTGGAAAGGAGACACCTGGCCCTTCACGTGCCTCCCTTTCGGATTGTCGTCAGCCCCTTGGTGCTTCACGAAACTGATGCACTCCGCCATGGCTTGGCTGCGCAGTTGGGGAGTCCGGCTAATCGTCTACTTGGACGACAGCCTCATCATGGCACAGGATCTTTCAGTCCTTTAAAAAAAAAAAAAAAAAAAAAAAAAAGACCTTCAACGGACGATGGACCTCCTCTCCCACCTGGGTTTTTTCCTCAACTGGGAAAAATCCTGCCTCCTTCGCAACGCATGGAATTCCTAGGCTTCACGGTAGATTCCGAAGCGGAGTCACTCAGCCCCCCTACATCCATGATACGGAAAATCCGCAAGGAACTGCGCCGCACTCTCTAACGCGCACCCAGCTATCTCTGCGCCACCTGGCACGGGTCATTGGCCTTCTGGCAGCATCAATCCAAGCGGTATTCGCAGCCCCACTCCACTACAGTGCCCTCCAGCGCCTGAAGATCGCACACCTATGCGGATATGATCTCCCTGGACTCGGGGACTCGGAGACTCTGGATGAATTGACCTGGTGGATCCACAACCTCTCGGTTTGGAATGGCAAGGCCATCTTCGGCTCATAGAGTTCACGGTAGACTCAGACGCATGTCTCCACGGCTGGGGTGCCCATTACAACTGGGTGACTACCGGCGATCGCTGGTCAGCAGACGAATCCTGCCTCCACATCAATTCTCTGGAACTCCTGGCGGGTTAATTGGCGATCCGGAGTTTTGCAAACAGGACTGACAGCGCATGCATCCGCCTGCACATGGACAACATCTCTGCGGTCCGCTATGTCAACCACATGGGTGGCACTAAATCGGCAATCCTAGCCCGCTTGGCGACGGGCTTTTGGGCCTATTGCTTGGACAGGAACCTGGTGGTCCAGGCAGAATACCTTCCCGGGCTCCACAACACTCACGCGGACGGACAGTTCAAGCTGTCGGACAACAGCAATTGGAAATTGGATGTAAGTGTATTCTCCACTATATCGTCTATATGGGGTCCTTTGGCCATCGACCTCTTCGCGTCCAGGCTCAATGCCTAATTGCCCAGGTTCTACAGCTGGCGCCTGGATCCAACCGCGGAGGCAGTGGACGCCTTCCTACAAGACTGAACCAGCTCACTCCTCTACACCTTCCCAGTTTGCCATGATACTCTACGCCTTCCCAGTTTGTCCTGCTCCACGTTCGCCACCAAATGGCCAACCTGATCCTACTAACCCCATTCTGGGGGACCCAATCCTGGTTCCCACAACTCCTGGAACTGGCAGTAGACGTACCCAGACTGCTGCCGTCTCTACCGAACCTCCTCCTGGACCCATCGGTGCTCCGGCATCCCCTCCTAGCGGACGGGTCCTTACTGCTGCTCGCGTGGAGGATTTCGGGAGTCCCTGGGAAATCCAAGGGGGGGGTTTCGGACGCAACTCGACGCCTCCTTGCTGACGCATGGGCTCCCGGGACTAGACGATCATATGGGAACACTTGGAGAGCTTGGACTATCTGGTGCCTGGCTCAGAACTTGGATCCCGTTTCAGCACCTGACTTCATTATTTGAAGCTGGTCGGGCATATCGCACAAATAATTTGTACAGATCGGCCATCTCCTCAGCTCAAAGATTTGACGGCTGCCCAGCAGGCCAACATCCGTTAGTGTGCCGCTTACTTAGGGGCTCACGCCTGTCACGCCCCCCTAGAACTCGTTAATCCACTACTTGAGATGTTTCCGGCGTTTTGTCGCTGTTCTCCTCCTGGCTGCCTAATACGGAACTCTCCCTGCGACAGCTGTCGGCAAAGTTGGTCTCCCTGTTCTGTCTCATTTCATGCAAACGGGTGTCAGATGTTCGTGCCCTGGACTATGATGCTAGGTCTTTCACTCCGGACGGGGTGATGTTTAACATCTCCAGACGCACCAAGACCTCTTTTCGATCAGTTTCTTATTCGAGCTTCGCGGGTACTCCAGTCCTATGTCCGGTGGCCTGCTTACGGGAAAATGAACTTCGGACGAGCGCACATTGTGCAACGTCGTCTGCCCAGCTCTCTCGCTCCGTCGTCCTTTTTCCCCTGTGTCCAATACTACATTGGCTCGCTTGGTGAAATAGGTGATGGATACGTCCATCTTCGGTGCCCACTCAGCCAGAGGGGCAGCGGCCACGTCCATGGTGAATGCAGGTGCACGTCTGGAAGACCTGATGAGGCTGGCCGATTGGTCCCACGAATCCACTTTGAGAGTTTTACTTTCGACCTCTGCCTCACGTTTTTTCTCCGGTTATTGATCATCTTTAAACTTGCAATATGAGCCTCCGTGTCTTGACATGAATTTACATGATTTTGCTATTTCATGATGAAAAGTCATGATTTTATGAAAGACACAGAGGCGAGTATTGTCCCACCCTTCTATGTTATTTCACTGATTTACCCCAACCGGTTGTTTATTCTCTCCTAAAGGTTTTTCAGGGTTGGTAGGTATTCATGATGCCCTCTGGGTTTTGTATAGTTTCAGCCGTTTATTAACCTGTTCATGTTACATGATTATCCGATATGCCTATGTGGAATTATGCACACTGTGTTGCTTCTAGTGTTGACAAAAGAAAATAGACTGAGAAAAATAAGTATGTTTCTCACTCCGTTTTGTGAATTAGTGAATTAGACCCCCACCGCGAAAAATAAATTAAATAATCAAAGCATAGTATGTTTCTACATAAATATGGAGAAAAATCTAAATCCCCTTGACCACTGACATACCCATTTAAAGATAGCTGAATTGGTTTCTTTTGCTTCACTCCACACAAGGCAATGTTATATCATGAATATGATAAAATGTAAAGATGGTTCAGGCACTCCAAGATTCAGAAATGGCAAATTTATTGAAGCCTAAAGTAACAATGCTTAACAAAGACCACAAGGTCAAAACGTTGTGTTACTTTGTGCTTCAATAAATTTGCCATTTATAGACCAGCTTTACATTTTATACTATTGCCATTGGAACCTGGTGCTTGGTCCTGGTTTGGTTGCACTTTCGCTCAGATTGATGGGATTGAGTGCAGTTCCTTATGTTTGTTCAAAAGGATATCATGAATATGAAGCACATACAAATATATTGTATCAACTGGTAATATCAATGTAGGAGTTAGAGCGAATTTTAGATCACAAATCTTGCAACTCAAATCATTACTATGAAACAAATGCACAACATGAAGCAATATGTACACAAAATTATGTGTGATAAACAGAACTAGAACAGAGTGTTATCTACAAAGTACACTGACCTATTCCTTGTTGCGTGATGTTGGCTATTCAACATAAAATACAAACATTGTAAAATGGACTGTGTTAAAGTCAGTCACCTGTGTGACACATTAAATACGCCCACCATGATCTGCCAAAACTTGGCTAAAAGCATACACAAACCAGACCACTGTTATCTGGTTTGTGTATGAGAAAGAAGAGAGATCTCTTTTACAGGATACCTAGTTTTATTCTCTGTAAAAATGTATAAAAGTTTAGTGAATCAGCAATGGTATATATGAAGAATGCAATAGTTACTAACAAGGCAACTGGTGAGAATTACAAAATATCTCACGCTAGATGTCCAGAAAATAAGACACAGAAACATGGGTTCACGCAAAGTGCACCGGCCATGGCAAAAACCAATTTGTGTCACTTTGTAGTACGGCAAGCATGTCAAACTCAAAGTCTAGCACGGGGCACATAAACAATGTTTAAGTTTATGTGGGCCGCAAAAAAGAAAAACAAAAAAAACAAACTTACATTTTTATAGAAGCGTAGGTTTATTTTGAAAAGTACAGCATAAAAGAAACCCCAGCATCCCCCTCTACTAAACTACAGCACCCCTCCTCTACTAAATCCCAGTCGTCGTCCCCATATACTAAATCTCAGTACCCACCTCTAGCCAACAAGCAGACTCCACTGTCCAGTCGCAGCCAATGCAACACTGACCAACACTCACACACACCCAGACTGACCTAAAGGTACTTCTAGTATAGGAAGATAGATAGATAGATAGATATACACATACACACACACACACACACATTGTGTGTGAAAGAAGAAAACCATCCAAGTACACATTAATGTTCCTAATGTGTGTTGAAATAGGGATAAGGGGAACCTTGTAAATCTACACCCCTCTTACTTTCAGCTTATTTTTGAGTCTATTTTCTAAAGTGTTTTAACTGATTGTTTTCATTTTACAAACTTGTGTTGTTCTTAAAGGAACACTAGTCACCAGAACAACTACAGCTTATTGAATTTGTTCTGGTGAATAGAATCATTACCTTCAGGCTTTTTGCTGTAAACAGTCTTTTCAGAGAAAATGCAGTGTTTACATTACAGCCTAGTGATAACTTCACTGGCCACTCCTCAGATGGCTGTTAGAGATCGTTCCTGGGACATGGCTGCCTAAAATGCATCCCAACATTCAGTGTCTCCATGCAGACACTGAACTTTGCTCATAGAGATTCATTGATTCAATTCAGCTCTATGAGGAGATGCTGATTGGCCAGGGCTGTGTTTGAATTGTGCTGGCTCTGCCCCTGATCTGCCTCTTTGTCAGTCTCAGCCAATCCTATGGGAAAGCATTGTGATTGGCTCAGGCCACCACTTCTGATGAATTCCCATAATGGAAAGCTGACCCAGAGTGAACAAACCCAAGGACATTCAAGAACATCTTCCAAGAGATGTATTGATATGCTGCGCCTCCTACAAAATTAAGTCGCAAATTCTGAGAGCCATAAGAAGCAATAAATGCGCAGAAGAATATGAAATATTGAAAATTTTCCAGGATCTGTCACTGCCAACCAGACAAAAAAAGGAAGACCTTCTCTGACGGCACACTAATTCTGAGACAGAACAATATTATCGATGGGGATTCCCAACGCGAATTATATCTAGTGAAGGGAAGACCACCACCATTAATTATGCAAAAGACCTAAAAAGTTTGTTAAGCAAAAATAAAATTGGAAACTGCTCCAACCACTAGTCAATGAATGGGGATGCCCCAAATAAATATTAGAGGGGAGAGAAGGAAAACAAGAAGGGGGGGGGGGGGGGGGGGGTAGAAATGGCACTAGTGGCACTTAACCATGTAAAAAAGGAAAGACAAAAAATCATTTATAAGAAACAAGAGAAATTACAGATTTTATTTGTTTTGGTCTGGGGTTTTTTTTCTTCTCTCTTTCTGCAGTTAATAGCACAAGGGGATAATGGGGATATTAGGTAGACATAAAAAGTATAAACAAGAATCTAGGGGAAACATAGAAATGAAAATAGAGAAATGTAGAATATTTTAGAAAATGTATTAAACAGGCACTTAAAGGACCACTCTAGTGCCAGGAAAGCATACTCGTTTTCCTGGCACTAGAGTGCCCTGAGGGTGCCCCCACCCTCAGGGACCCCCTCCCGCCCGGCTCTGGAAAGGGGAAAGGGGTAAAAACGTACCTTTTTCCAGCGCTGGGCGGAGAGATCTCCTCCTGCTCTCCTCCTCCGATCCTCCTCTTCTCCTCCCCGTCGGCTGAATGCGCACACGCGGCAAGAGCTGCGCGCGCATTCAGCCGGTCACATAGGAAAGCATTCACAATGCTTTCCTATGGACGCTGGCGTGCTCTCACTGTGAAAATCACAGTGAGAAGCACGCAAGCGCCTCTAGCGGCTGTCAATGAGACAGCCACTAGAGGACATAGGGGGAAGGCTTAACCCATTCATAAACATAGCAGTTTCTCTGAAACTGCTATGTTTCTGAAAAAATGGGTTATTATTATTATTATTATTATTGCCATTTATATAGCGCCAACAGATTCCGTAGCGCTTTACAATATTTTGAGAGGGGGGGATGCAACAATAAATAAGACAATTACAAGAAAACTTACAGGAATAATAGGTTGAAGAGGACCCTGCTCAAATGAGCTTACAGTCTATAGGAGGTGGGGTATTAGAAACATTAGGATAGGAAATATCAAGTAGGAGTGAAGCAGAGCTGGAGGAGAGAGCAAAGCACTATCCCATAGGAGAGCAAGAGACAGGTATGTAAGGGAGAGATTACTCTGGGAGGCCATACGCTTTCCTGAAGAGATGGGATTTAAGGCCCTTCTTAAATGATTGAAGACTAGGGGAGAGTCTGATGGCAGTAGGCAAGTTATTCCATAGGAGAGGAGCCGCCCGTGAGAAGTCCTGCAAGCGTGAGTTGGCCGTACGGGTGCGAGCAGCGGTCAGGAGGTGGTCGCGGGCAGAGCGGAGGGTACGAGGAGGGGCATACCTCTGGATCAGTGAAGAGATATAAGAGGGGTTGGAATTGTTCAGTGCTTTAAATGTATGGGTTAGCACTTTGAATTGACTCCTATAGGATACAGGGAGCCAATGTAAGGACTGGCAGAGGGGCGAGGTGTGAGAGGACCGACTGGATAGGAAAATCAGTCTAGCTGCAGCATTCATTACAGACTGTAGCGGGGCAGTACGGCTTTTGGGGAGACCAATCAGGAGAGGGTTACAGTAATCCATGCGGGAAATTACTAGAGCATGGACAAGCTCCTTGGTAGCATCTTGCGTAAGAAAGGGGCGGATGCGGGCTATGTTTTTGAGTTGGAACCTACAGGACTTGGCAACAAACTGGATGTGAGACTCAAAGGTGAGACCAGAGTCAAATATGACGCCAAGACAGCGCGCTTGTAGGGATGGACTTATGTGGATATCACTGACTTGAAGGGAGAGTGAGAGAGAAGGACCCTAGAAGGACCTGGCACCCAGACCACTTCATTAAGCTGAAGTGGTCTGGGTGCCTAGAGTGGTCCTTTAAGATAAGTAACACAAAATGAAGGAAATTCATCTTCCTTTTAAGTTTACACTAATTAGAATGAAACAATTTAATGTACACTAAAAAAAATTATATTAAAATTATATTAAACAAAAGGAACTTATAAATACACAGAAGGGCACACACCTATACAAGGAGGAAAAGAAAAAATGGAGCAAGGGAAAGTGTGAGATTTAACCCCTTCAGGACCGGCCTGTTTTTGCGATGTTTGTACGTTAAGGACCAGAGCAGTTTTAACACTTTTGAGGTGTTTGTGTTTAGCTGTAATTTTCCGCTCTCTCATTTACGGTTCCCATACAAGTTATATATTGTTTTTTTCAGGACAAAAGGGGCTTTCTTTACATACCATTATTTGTATTATGTCCAATATTGTATTTAAAAAAAATAATAAAATATGGTGAAAAATTAAAAAAAAAAAACAAAACATGTTTTTGGACTTTTACTTGAAAAATCTTTTACTCATCTACAAAAGCTAATGAAAAAAAATGCTAAATAGATTCAAAATTTTGTCCCGAGTTTAAAAACACCCAGTGTTTACATGCTTTATTGCTTTTTTTGCAAGTTATAGGCCTATAAATACAAGTAGGAAATTGCTGTTTCAATATATATATATTTTAAATGTATCAATAGTGACCTTGTAACACCGTTATCTGTCATAAATCCCCGAAACACACCTAACCTGTACATATTTTTTTAAAGTAGACAACCCAGGGTATTCAAAATTGGGTATGTCCAGTTTTTTTTAGTAGCCACTTAGTCACAAACAGTGGCCAAAGTTAGCATTTATATTTGTTTGTGTGTTAAAAATGCAAGAAACGCTAACTTTGGCCGTGGTTTGTGACTAAGTGGCTACTAAAAAAGGCTGAACATACCCCATTTGCAATACCTTGGGTTGTCTTCTTTTGCAAAAGGTATGCCATCATGGGGCTAATTCTCATTCCTTGGCTACCATACGCTCTCAAAGGCAACCTAACCAATCCGACAAATTTCAATAAAAAAAAAAAAAAGTAAAATCAAGCCTTATATTTGACCCTGTAACTTTCACAAACACTATAAAACCTCTACATGTGGGGTACTGTTATACTCAGGAGACTTCGCTGAACACAAATATTAGTGTATCAGAACAGTAAAATGTATCACAGCAATAATATCCTC